>NW_014332824.1:132617-133666 GCF_000341935.2 Cephus cinctus
GACGATAATCTTAGTGTTATTAGCCTCCTGTAAGCAGGCCTTGCGGGCTGGCTCGCGACGTCATCTACGCTCCGTTTAAACACGTTCTGATTGGTCGCATTACTGCAACTTCAACCTTGATTATCTCGAAATTTTGATATTTGAAATAAAAAATGAAAATACACGTATTCTTTGGAATTTGACAAGGAATGCAACGATGTTACTACAGTGCGTTTCATAACGAACACCCTGTATAATACGACGTTCATTAAGACATTAAGAATTATAACTTATTTTACAGAAATGTTATTATTATGACTCTGTTAGAACTACCATATAACATACCTAATATTAACATTGACTTAACTCACCCATAAGTAATGCGGCTGAACTGGCACTAACGCTAAACTGATTTTCAATGAGTTTAGGTAGAAAAGCAGCAAATCCAGCGATAAGTAAACCCTCACTTGCTCCAGCAAGGTTAAGCATAAAAAACGCTGGGTTTCCCAGAAGTTTAGTAAGCGCTCGGGGAAGTTCGCGTATTTTCGAAAACGCTTCACTGGTTCCATTCCCAGAAGACTGAGTTGACTTTTCGTGAGCTTCAGACACACGTTCCTTGGCCAATTCTTCGGATCCTGCACATAAAGTTATATATTAACCAATTATTCGTTCATATGTTCATTTTCTTCAAGCATTAATAAACGAAAGTGAACAGTGTATAAAAATTAATTAATCCTCGAACAGGCGCGTAGGCATTTCGCATTTTTTGGGATTTTACTTCTAAAAAAACAAAGAGTGCTATAAAAGCAAATTATTTGTGGAACCCTCTATCGAATGACTAAGGCCAGGTTTCCACAGGCGAGTAAACTCTAGGAAGTCTTATAAAAGTTACTTGCAATACCCTTTACACTAGCATGTAAATTCCCGTGGGGAGATAGTCTCGACGTACCGAGTTGCCCGGCAGAGAAGAGTACCCGACGGAGACGTCTCCACGACCGGCAGAAGCCCGGGTGAAATACCGGCGCCCCGCTGGAGATGGGCAAAGGGCTGTAGAGCGGGCGGAGGAAGTT
>NW_014332824.1:134314-162249 GCF_000341935.2 Cephus cinctus
TGAATTCCTGTGAGTGTTACGGAGGTGTAGTGCTGTGCCTTAGTGCAGTGCTCACCAGTGTCCTTTGGATACAGTTCTCGGCCTCCATGGATTAGCTGCACCAGCTCCGGTGAGGATTCCCAATTTATTAATTGGTGAAGGGATCTCGATAGATAGTTAAGATTCGTTCTGATACGTTCTCGGTTCGTCGCTCTCTGTCTCTCGCACTATTTGCCGGACTCTTACTCCGACCCTCTCTACCTCAAACCTAGCAGCCTGAGCGGCCGTGCATTTCCGTAACCGTCCGCTCCCGTTCGTGTATTCAGTTGCGTTTGCTGATTTTACGCGACCCCAAAGATCAGCACCTACGGTTGCGTTTCTCGATTTTACGCGTCCCCAAAAATCGACAGGATCCGTTAAGCTATCGCCTCGTCCGATAGGTTCCGTCAGAGCTCTCGTTCTTGGTGGAGTTGGGCCTGTTCCACCCCAACTCCCAGTTTATACCGGCTCGTCAGTTCCCGGTGAAAAAGGAATTGGGTGGCGCCCGCCTGGCTTGCGGATGCACGAACAACGGGTGGACGGCTGAAGATAACGTAGGTTGGTTCTCGAAGATAGTTCGTTCTCGTATGTTTTGCTATCAGTGTCGGGTCAAGGAAAAGAATTACGTTACAAATGTTATGGCGAATAAGAATAGGAAAAAGAAAAGATCTGTATTATAATTGTAATTTACTTATTAAATAAAATAATAAAAACAAATAGCGAAATTCTAATAAACATTTGATCAAGTTAGAGATATCTATTCAAAATACACTAATATTAATATTACATCTGACTGTCACTATACAAATTTTCAAAAATTAATATTAAATTTCAATTAATTATAAAACAAATATAGAACTCACGCATAACCCATTCTTCTTCACAAATTTAACAGTCGGGAAATATACATATGACACGTAATAAAATTTACATAAGAATGTGATGTTAATTAAAAGTAAAATACGTGTTACGCTGTTGATCCATTCTCTATGTCCTTTCAATCCCTGTTCCCATCATCGAACAAGTCGTCGAATTGTAGTATTATTTCATCCTTCAAGTGGGATTTGTCTCATCATGTCGTTTAGCAAATCATCCTTGATATATACAATATGATTCCTTGGATGAGCGATATTGGGTATCCAAGATAGGATCAGATTTAATTGAGTTATCTTCCTTCGATGATGCGGAATATCAATAATGAATCTGCGTTTCGTTTGATCAACGCCACGTTTTTAATTATTTTCGGCAGGTGTACTCTTTATGTCCACACGACTCGACTATCTCCCCACGACTAGCCCGGTACCGGACAAGACAGTCGCCAGTAAGCCGATGCTCGTGTCTGATTGTTTATTATGGATGATACCTAGTGACACCAATTATACTACTATATAACTACGAACGTAGGCAAATACACGGTCGGTAAGATTATTTGCCCATCGACTTTGCCGATACCACTATTAGTAACGGGCGCGTTACAGTATGGGTTCGACAATGGATATTAAGGCGATCCGAATACGGTAGTTTTCATAATTTGTTCACGGAACTGCAAATAGAAGATTCTCAACAATATTTTAATTTCATTCGTATGACTGCTGTGGATTTTGAAGTTTTATTAAATAATCCTTCGCAATGATAGTGAATACCGCTTTTTTCTTTATTCTATTCTTGTAGTCTGCGTCCCGGCAATCCCACAAGCAAGAGTTGCATTCATATATCTCTATTCGCTACATCATCGCGAGACCGTTCGCGTTCCTTTAGTTTACTCATTGCGAAGAAGAAATAGGAAATTACCGGATAATAACAAACAAAAACTGTCACTGCAAGCGCTAGATATTCCAAACTAGTCCTATTGCGCGCAACATGCGTTGCAAGTCGGCGCTCACGTGTTTACACATGCAATTTATCGCGCCTGCAAGAACTCATGGCAAGTGCTCAAAAACTGTCGCGATCGCGCTTGTAGTACAGTTTACATGGGCTAGTTGCTATCCGCCAGTCTGTCAGACATTTCTCGCAGAAGTTTTCTTGCCTGTAGAAACGCGGCCTAATACTTTAGCTTTCATGTGTCAGAAACAATTACTAAAAGAGATATTTGAAAAAAAGCTACATATAGGGCCTGGATGTCACGTATACACCCGACGCGAGTATCGAACTGTTTAAAAGTATTTAGAATATCATATGACTGCCTGTTGTCAAAATATTAGTTTAAAATTGAACATGTTTTCGCGTGTTATCACATACGATTTAGACTCACCCGGTAAGATTGCCGGAAATGCAAGAAGTGGAATTGCTATCACAAAGCAAATTACTGCTACTGCTAGAAAGCCTATCCACCAGGCACCAACCCAGACGTTGCTGTCAGGCGTCAATCCGAGTCTGAAACGCAATCAATCGTTAATTACGTTTTGTGACATGCGTATATATGTATGTGTATATGCACATAGAGAATGTATGCGTAATTTCAGTGTATAGCTTCAGCAACTCATAACACATTGATCTGGGAGCCCTCTGGCCACCACAGCTGTCAATCGCAGATACCAATTACATTTCACTTAATATATGTTGGTTTATAAAAAAGAGACAAAGTTACATACCAGCAATTACTTTTGTACATATATGTATAAATGCCTAATTGTTATTAGAATATTTATCGATTCAACACCTAAAACTGGTTCACGTTCGTTTGAAATCACAGTATGGTTCACACAGTAGAAATCACAGTAGAAAAATATGAACCATATTTTTTCTGCTTAATTGTCAAATCGCGATGCAAATAAGTGCTTATTTAATTATTAGTAGTGACAATTTACTTTAATATAACTGAGTACATAAACGATACCCATAGTGTTAATACGGTTAATTAATTAACGATGTCTGCTATTAGACGGTTGATTAAATTTAAACGAAAAGATTAAACAGCTAAATGATTGTTAAAAATTTTAATGAAATTATGAATTTCAAAATGGTTTGATTGCCCAGAACTCGTTGAATGTATTGAACAGTAATCCGAACACTTTCACAAATGATACTCCTTTTCTATAACTAGGAAAGTTTCTTTCAGAGCAATAAGCGTCAAATAGGTCACGTACGTAAAGCGCGAAACTACATTGGGAACGAGCACAATAATTGTAGGATTGAAATTTTTAATTCCATCTCCACCTTCCTCCATAAAATATGGATTTTTGACATTGTATATCGAAATAATAGCGATGGAAGCGACCAGTGATCAAAGTATAATTTTAATAAATGTAGCCAAGATACAGTTCATGGGATATTATATTTTACCTGTGTAAAGCGCCAATATTGGTGACAAAAGCACATTAAAATTTCTCTAGTAGATACCGAAGCCTATCTATACTTGATTGGTAAACAGAAATTCATGATCTAATTTAGAAGCCCAATAGTATTTCATTGATCCATCAGCGGTCGTGATATCTTCCCAGTAAAGAATGATTTCGCGATGAGAGATTCCCTCACGTTCAATAATTAATTAATAGAGTTAAATGAATCAAAAAAAAATTATCAATTTTCGATTGAAATTAATTTAAATCTTATACGAAAAATTGATTCAGTGCCCTAGCCAGTCGAACAAGTTCAAGCGTTCTTGAAGTTGCCGACTTTTACCGAACAGTGTCGAGAGTGGCTCATTCCGCAACTTACTTTGTGTATGTGACAAGACAAACTCTCACAGTTTGCCGACGGTTTACAACCCGACTGTTTTGTTATTGATAAACAGGTTTCAAAGAAATAAAAAAAGTATTAAATTTCGATTGAACAACATATTTTTTGAAGATAGAAAGAATTTGAAGTATTCAAGCAATTTGAAATTTGAATGATATCGATTTGAAAAAAAAAAATTTGAGAGAAAGTCTCATGACGCGACCGGTGACGTGGTAAGTAATTAATTGAAAAATGGTTCCATTTTAAACCGTTTGAAGGGTAGAACAAAAAAGTGTTTTTAACTAAATCAAAAAGTCCTATGAGTTTATTTTTATGAAACGTCATGCGAGTTTGGTCATCTCCATTTATATTCTACGCGATTGGAGAGTGGGTGATTGATAATTTGGATAACATGGAAGCCTAGTCACGTTTCAATTATTAAATGAAACCAGTAAACAATCCGGTGATCACACACACTCTTCTATTGCTCCCCGATTTTCCGTCCTTCCCACTGTTCTCATTTGCAGTCTCGTTTTTTCTTGCCGTTCTCCGCAAGATCAGATTATTTGAGCCGTGGAGAGTGATTGATTACCAGAAAATGGCTGACTAACTGACGGTTCATCGCTTAAGCCAACTTAATCCTTGAACGTACCAGCCGAAAAGCTTCGCTCTCTCGTGGATCACCCCTCACGTTTCTCATAAAGTTCTAGAGTCACGGTTTCTGAAACTTCCGGCTTACAATCTGAGTTCACCCTATTTCAAGACGTCCACGGTATCATAGATTTAGAACTTATAGATATTATTTAATGCGTGAAGCTGTGCAATGATATGTACGATAATTGTGCAATTATTCAAATGATAAATTTATTTTCATTTTATTTGATCTTTTTTTCTTTATTGATTTTTTCCTCTTATTTGCACATAAAGATCGACGGGAAGCCTGCGTAGATGAAGGACATCATTCTATGAATATTTACCATCAAAAGTCTCTATAGAGAACTTTTTATTACGTGTTTGAAGAGGTCTAGTCAACTTCCGGCAGCCGCGTCTCTTACACGATTCGTTCCTGGTTCGTCGTGCATTTCTTTAATGGGGTTTCAATGAGCCCCTATCTGTCGTGGGAGATCTATCACATTAGCTGTCGCTACACGTTCTGTTTTTTCCAATGCAATCAACTTCTAAACAATATATGCATTCGCTTTAAATACAAATGCTTAGAATCATACGGTCTACACATCGTTGTTTATTATTTATAAGTAAACTAAAATTTGAGTAAGTCCAAAGCTTACGCATTCATATAAGTATATATTATAATTGTTTTATTCGTAATTGTTTAAGTTATAATATGTGTAAGGTAAACATAGGGTAGATGCCCTATCTAAAGAAAATAGCCTACAATAATATCAGTTTGTTTCAGAATTTAAATAAATGAAAAAATGCATACCAATTAATAATTCCTATTATAAATAATTGTAATTTTTAATTAAACAAAAGCTATTATTTTAAGAAAAATAATGTTTTTAGTTACCATCATTCTCGGGAATAAATACCCACACCATAGGATAGATGCCCTATATGCAAGGAAAGATGCCCTACGCAAATGACTTAAAAAGAATATAACACAATTGAGGTTAGGATCTCAACTACTTCTTCTTAAAAATCTAATTATGTATGGGTATTAATTGATATTCTTTAAAAAAATAGCATAACACAATTGAAAAAGAATACTCAAATATTCATTTAATTAAATAAAAAGAAGTTTTCTTGCCTAATATAAGTATATGTATACTCGAATAAACATATTGTAGAAAACTTAACTAGGTTGTACCTAATAAATATAAATGTTATAATATTTTATAAATAAATAAAAAAAGAAAAAACTATAATAGAATAAAAAATAACTGAATAGAAGCATATGTTACCATGTGCACTTTCGAGAATACACGTATTAAATATTCTAACAGTTCTTCTCGTATGAAATAACCTCGACTCCGATCTTTCTACTAGTCGTTGGAGGGCTCAGTAAACGTTTGCTATGATTGCTTGGAGGAAGAAAAAAAAGGCTAAAATAGTTGCGAAGAGTGGAAGCACTCCGGTCGTTATTTGCAGAGCAAACTCCTTTTACTCGGCAAAAGTTTGTGATTTTTTCGCAAAGGTTTAGAGGGGCTTGAGGAAACATAAAAGACTAAAAACAAACCGTCGTCCAAATATACATATGAAACAGGCGCTTTAAAGGTATTCTTTCCATGAGAATGAGTGTTAAATGGGTACCTAAATATGGTATATCTTGAATATACAGTGTAATCAGGAACATGAGTATGAAAAGCCAGGTGAAGTCACCGGTACTTTACAAGACAAAATTAATGTTAAAAGTCAAAAGTTTTAACATAGTCTCTTATAGGAAAATCGCCGCGGCCACGCTTCTATGTAATGAATTTTAAGTAATGAATTCTACCGCATATGGTGACTTGGACGAAAACATTGAGTCCAGCCGCACTACTGTCATAATATTTAAAAAGTCAGTAAATAATGAAATATAATGAATTCATGCGTGCAAACTCATATTTTATATTGCTATAATCATTAGGATGTTGTAATATTTTTGTTTTCAATTATCTCATAATGGACTATCATTTGACTTAATATACTACCTAAAGTGTATTCAAAAACGTTTAACTATTGGCAATAGTAGTCACGTAACATATGTAGGTACATAACACAGAGCGCAATAATTGCATTATACAGTTTGATTACTACGGAAATTATACTCACGTTATTATTTCCTTGTCATACAAGATTACCCGGAATAGATATATAGTTAGAACTATATAGATATGTAGCCATTAAAGACTGGTTTTTCCGCTCACTTCGCAGGGAGACTGAAATTGAAATGCGTGCCTGTCTGAATTATTTGTGCACGACGCACGTTCTGAAGAAGGCCGCTATATTATATTATCAGTACAAAATTTTTTTATTTGAACACGATATTTGTAGTAATGTTTACAGCACATATAGCGATATACTCTTTAATAAGCCAAGCCAGA
The DNA here is from genome assembly GCF_000341935.2 of Cephus cinctus. Classification (NCBI taxonomy): domain Eukaryota; kingdom Metazoa; phylum Arthropoda; class Insecta; order Hymenoptera; family Cephidae; genus Cephus; species Cephus cinctus. Next base: position 141,034 of record NW_014332824.1, read on the forward strand.
AGATAAAGTCACGGAGCGTAGAAATCATGAATTACTTAAATTTGATAGAACAATTTTACTCATAGGTATCAAACGCGCTTTGACACAAGCCTAACAATTCTTTAGATTGCAGTTTCAAATGAACAATCAAGAAATTAATGAGTGATCCGTTCCGTTCCGTTCCAATTTGCAATGTACGAGCAAGAAGCACCTATTTATTTTACATTGATCATATAAATATATATAATATTATGCAAATAATATCTCGTTCTGAAATTTGGAATATGATGTTCATTGACTTGTAACTATGCTGCATATATACCTATCTACAAAGAGATTATGATGTCTGGAATATTTTATTCTGTCTAAAGTCATAGGTGCAATGCCCCTCAGAAACATATTAAGTTCGTGAACGATTCTTACGTTACATAAGGGATACGTAAATAGTTTCTAAGAAACATTAAACGGTGATATTTATAGAAAAATCATGGAGACGCAAAGAGAGTTTTTTTATTCATAATTAATATTTTGACGTATCTATGGTATGTCGCAATGACGACTTTTCTGTATCAGTTGAGTAAATAATCAAAGCGCGGAGACCGCTCGCATGAATTATATGTACCCGTAGAAATATATATACAATTATACATATACATAAAAATATCTATGCAGTATAATATATAGGATTATGCACTTAACCTAACTTAAGACATTAACGATTCAACTGTATAGAGAGAAATGCCATTTTGTACGCCTATCAAAGATTATTAAGAAAAATAATTAAGTGTTAATATGTATGATTTTAGCCGGAGCGTAAATTCACGCAATATAGCCACGCAACCACAACTTGCTGGAAAATTTACGCGTTCTCCCCAATATCCCACCGTCCCTGAACTTCGACATATTCGTTGCGCGTGTGTGCCCGTTTGTGTAAAAACTCCCCTAAATACCATTGGAACCCATAATACGGGGGAGATTAATCGTGCATGTAACCCCACGTTTATTCCGTGGGGAAAATGTCACATGGTTAACCAATGTTTGAGAATGAGATCCCTCCGCCTCAACCCTCTTGGAAATGGTACAATCATTCGCTGGCTCTACTATTCATTCATATTTTCTGACACCCTCTCCCTCGTGCCTATTCAAGTTTCTTTTTTCTTTCGCTTCTCACAATATCTATGTTTGAGATATATGCTTTTGAAACTTTATGTATTTCCTGTTGAATCATGCGCATCGTCACCCAATTGTCACCATCTACTAATATATCCCGTCGAAACTCATTCTACCCTGGCGTTTAATGTACCGGTTCAATAGGCCTTTTATGCATTCATGCGTTAAGGAGACGCAACAAAGGAAGCTAAGTGAGTCCAAAGACGAAGTCCGAAGTCTAGAGACAAAGTACTGATGGACATGCATGCTTGTGACGTAGCAGTTTAGTAAGCTCAAAATGTAAGAAACTCTTTTCATATTGATATAAAATTGTCTGATGGCATGATATTTTTTCTGGTTTAATTTTAGTAGCCATCTATTTGCGCGCAGGAGAAAATATAACTGAAAATTTGTGTCTACGAAAAAGTAAAACGGACGTTGAATGTTTCCTTAAATAATTTTCTGCGCCTCTATTTGCTGAAATAAAAATGCGAACATACATTGACCCATGAAGAACCTTTCTATTTGATTTTCGTTAAGGAACAGAATAAAATAAACTTGTTTTCATTCGACACGTAGACTTTGTATAATTTCTTTACGTAACATTACAGTATATACGACTGTATGCACGTGTACGTTGTGTGAACGAAACGCACGTTGACATTGTCCAAGGTGGATGCGAACAACCAATAACTCGTAAAGAGAATTTAATAAAGTTGCAGTAGTAAAAGTACGAACCGCTTTGCCAATAAACAGGAAACATGAAATACACTCAACACGGGACGTTACAAATTTATGAACAAAAATTCATTCGATTTTCATACTTAAATCATTTAGTTAAGAAGGAACTGTGAATATAAGTGAGAAATTTTGAGTCATTTAAGAGATAAGTATATGGTTTATTTCCCTACAATTTTAAATTACGATTGGCAGAAACAAATAAAAAATTACATACATATAATTTACTACTGCTTTCGGTGGAGCCTATACACTAGATATATAGACTATTTCTGATTTGTTATATTTGCTATGTTATATTGAAGTTTTTGCAAATATAAATATCTCCATATCGTCGATAAGTTCCATCGCCTTATACCACTCAACTACCCAATTAGTACATGCCAATTAAAAAATTATTGTGTACTCACGATGAGGCATCTACGACGAGGAAGTCTGTGTAGAACTTAAGTAGCTCACCACCAACGACATAACCAAGCGCAGGTCCTATTATGGCCATGGTGTAGTATATACCTATGTATCATAAACTTATTTTCACCATAAAGCAAATTCATATTTTCATTTATGTTCTTTAGAATATTCTTAAGCATCCAATATTTTTGTTATCGTACAATAGCAATATTATAAAATGCGATATCGCATTTCTATGACATGGTAGCCTCCAAAAAATGAGAAAGTAAAATCAACGAATCATATACATTTTTTAAAAGTTTGTAATATCTATTATAGTCCACCAACCAATGTAGAATGAGTGTTATCATCAAACTATAGTACGGAAATTGATTAAGTTCTAGTATAGATGGCTCTGCTAAGAAGTTTTCTTATATTTTCAACTGAAATAAATTTTACTCGTTTCGTGGAAAAAAAAATTCCACGAGATGCAACTAACGATCAAGCTGACGCCCCCAGTTGCAAAGAGCATATGCTGCGGTGCATTATTTGTATAGTTTCTTTCAAGAAACAGCTTGTATGCGCATAAAGAAATGAAGTAATCTATCAATGTATACTACACATATTTTTCGTTGAAAAGAGCGAATTCTCTCTACTGTTGCTATAGTAAGCACAATATTGTAAACGTTAATATAAGAGTGCTGTTATATTGACGTTATTAGGAAAATGAGTGAAAAATTACTACTAACATGAACTTTACATCCCGAACAGAAATTTAGTCAGGCTGCCTGATGTCGTATCAGGTCCGGATCAGGTATCGGTATGGCATGCCTGATCAGGATAGTCGGATGAAGCCCAGATCCTGCCCTTCTCAAGCAGAAATTTATTCCGGCGGGGATCCGGGCCGCATCAGGCTGTCCCTAACTGATAATCCGGCCCAGATCATGCCGCTCTTCCGGCCCAGATCATACCGCTCTTCCGGCCCTGATGTGGCATGTAACGGCATTTCTGATCCGGCCCTAATCAGGCTACTTGATCGGGCCCACATTAGGGAACATATGTGGTCCTGATCATGCCCTGATTGGTATTATATCCGTATGCCTGATATTGATACACATTAGATACATATACAGACGTTAAAATGACAAACAGGTAACATTTTAGTAGTGGAGTAATTCAGTGTGACGTATTAGGCCTTGCTTCCAAGGGGTGGGAGAATTCCTGCAAATTATAAATTAGTTTGTTGATTCTAATAGTATATTGTGCACCGAGAGCGAAAGCGGGCGTTTCTGCGCCGCCGAGAACCCCTCGGCTTCGCCTCGGGAGCCTCAACTTTATACAAGGCACAAACGCCCGTTTTCTCTCGCGGTTCACATACTATTTTCTTCAACAGCGGAGCGAACGCGAGTTTTCACGTAGTGGGTGATTCTTGGGTCGTTCTGATTGGTCAACTTTGACCTGCTCCCATTTAAAAACTAAGAGCTTTCGGACAAAAGGAAGGTGATTTCCGTGATCACTGAAGCCTCCCGAACACCGCCATGCCCACAGGGGCAGGTAGTTTCGGAACACCTTGTATACAGAATGGTGCAGAAATAATAACATTCATATACTGTAAAACGAGCAAATAACGCTTCCTATTATTCTTGTACAGTGCGACACACAAGTTACGCATACGTACACATATGGACTTATAGTCAGCTGTTTCGAATAGATTAACATTGTGGTTGGGTCTTGCAAATAAATTCATTGCGATAAATGATAGTATAAATCTTGTTAATAAACCGTTAAATGACGTAGCAAGAGAATAGATATGCTTTAAAAATGTTTTAAAAACTATAGATCTATTATATACATTTAACTTTTACGATTAGAATTATTTAGTGTTAAGAATGAAATATTCTTTACCTAAGTAAACAGATGACATCTTCTTTGACACGTTTTCGTCCAAATACGTGACGCCGAGGGTGAAAAATGGTGCCGCACCGGCGCCATGCAACAATTGTGCCATCAAGAAGATGACCAAGTAGACGCCACTATAGGGCTCGAGCTCCACCTGGTCAGGAGAACCATCGCATATCTCCTGTTTGCAAAAAAATAAAGAGAGGAACGAAAACAATTTTAAATATTTTCCTAATAAAAAATTGTACCAAATTTTAGATAAATAATATTAAAATTGACATATAAAACATTGTATTACTTACTGTGTTTGACGTGTTATTCGTCATCCTTTTGCATACATTTTCTGATTGATCGCCACCCCGATATGGTCCGCCGAGATAATGAGGTAACGCGAACAATAAACTACCTAAACCTAAGACTAGGATACCCACTCCGATGTACCTGTGCAAGATGATAAATCGATAAACGTAATACGTTCTTGTATTTGTAGTTTAATAGTGTATATATTTGCAAATAATGTGATGTTATTATTTTGTTAATGAATGTCAAACTACATCAAAGATGCATACTAACCTGGGTTTGGATGCATTAGAGCGACCCCCTAGGTAGCTGACCGGTACTAACAAGAGAAAACTAGCAATGTCGTATCCTCCAGCTATCAAACCTGTCTCTGACGATCGCAAACCAAATCGTCTCTCGATCGTCGTTATGACAACATTGATAAAGCCGTTGACAACCATCCCTGAAAAAAAATGTAATATAAAGAAAATATTTGAATGATAATTATTAGTAATTAATCACAATGTATAGTGTCACTAGTGATATCTTAAAGAAATATAACGCTGTTAAAAAAAGACGTTGTTACGGGACGCGTCATCTTGACGCATTTCGAGTTTCACAAGGAAAATTACAGAAAACGTTTACATTTCTTTCCTATCACTTATACTGACTTTAATAAATGTAATGCTATATGTATAATGTTAAATATTATAAGTTAATCGTTTATAATTATGTTGTTTTTGAATAAAATAAGTTGCAGTTTCGTTCACGCGTTAATTTGACACGTGTCAACAGAGATAGGTATACATGAAATGTCCGTAAACCTAGTGTTAATGCGGCTAAGTTAACATGTTGTAACTCAGTCTATCATTGTACAGTCGCACAGGATGTAACATCATAATTTTATCGGTCCTAGACAAGACATTAAATCCTTGATGATTAATATTTGATGACGGTACTTTAACCGTATATGTAACGTAAAATAAACATAATGTACTATACTAATTTATTTTACATTATTTTTTCACCTTTTCATACTTCGCTACTCACAGCCGTTAAATCAAAAATCGACATTGAATAAGATATAATAATATAGCGCTTCTTAACCCGATCAGGTTATCGTTTTTTTTGGCACCTTCTTAGGTTATCGTAGGTCGTTTCAGACCCAAGGCATGTTAAAACGCTCAATGATCAATAAAAAAACTGGTAAAATTCCTGTATACTCTTAAACACTTCTCCTTTAAGGGCAGATCATAAAGATTGCAAAAAAAATTTAAACACTATTTTATTTTTAGTGATAAACACACCCACCTCCCGGTAATGCAGACATTTACTAAAAAATTCATAACTTTTGAACAAATTGAGATATTTGAATTTTTCAAATTGTATTATAAAGTACAAAATGCTTAAGTTTGAAGTGTCAATTAGCGCTTTTTTCGAAAGAGGAAATTTGAAGTCACAAGAAATAACTCGATATATTTCGATGTATAAAAATTTCATTTTTGTAGAAAATCATACATTTATGAAAAAAAAGAACAATATGTTCACGCCTTAAGTTCTATCATCTTATAATTACTAACAGTCTCTGCAACATGTGTAACGGTGTTTTTCGCAAACGGCCAACCTACACTTGATACAACATTGGTTCGTTCTCACAGATTGCACGCTGCGCCATGCTACAAGAGATGAAAAAACGATATATGACTCAAAAAAAGAAAAATACTAGTAAAAAAAATCTTTTGAAAATACTCATAAACTTCATGAGAATTCAAAAACTAACCTTCACGCTCAAAACGAGTTTGCACCAAAGTTAAAGTTATCGTGGGTCGTTTTAGACCCAACGCGAACTTGACCTGCTCACTACGAAGGTCAGGCTATCAATGGGAAAACGCGATTCAGCACCGAGGGTCCTCTAGTCCTAAAGTTTTTTGGGGTGGGGATAGATATTTCCAGGCTACACGGATTCTGAGTAATGAGACAAAAGAAAAATGCCTAGGATCTGAAATGACCCACGATAACCGAATCGGGTTAAGATTCTAAATGAAAGATGCGAAATGTGTGATTTCAAAATCGCCTTCTGTATTTATTCGTGTGAAAACTAAATAGCTGTTCTAATTATATATAAATACGATAATACAATATTGTAACTAGGACCAATCCCGTAGAGCCTCTTTAATAGTAGCACCTCTATGGCTCTAGGAAGTCCGGCACTATCGTCGATTTGCATATTTGTGTTCAGCAGCAGGTCCGTATGTACTGTTATGCCGTGAGGATGTTATAAAATAATCTTCAACACTTTTAATAATACTAAAATAGCAAAAGCAAACTATTTTTTATTGTATCTCTGTTTCGTTAACAATGGCACAATTTTATTCTATTTCCCTTCCTATGAGTGGACGATGCTCACTCGGAGCCTACAGTTCGACGACTGGCTCTTTGTTGCGTCTAAATAATGAAGAGCTTCTACGCCTTAGTACAATCTTTGCTGGCAAAGGGTTACTTATCGTGTGGTACTAAGAATGCTAACCTAGTAAATAATTAAGTAACGCTTAGGTGCATAACAGTACATACATAGTATACATACAGTTCTAATATAGTCCATTCGACGAAATCAGGAAGGAAAACTTACAACACACTCTCGGAACTGGCTGGATTAGGGTAGAAAGTTAGGGAGATATTTCGCAAATAAATATTACTCAAATGAAAAGAATAAAAAAGTATAGAGGCTCAAGAAAGTAAACTGTTACTTTCGTATTATCTATTGACTTGGTATCTGTGTATCTGTATTCATCAATTTAAGAGTTTATCATTTTCTTTTAAAGTAAATAGAATATTTCTCCTCCAGATACAACAATGATACAATTAGACACGACTGTCACTCATACTTTCGAGTATGATTACAATTATTGCCTTCCGGGGTGGAGCCGAGTCTGGAAATTTTAACTTGCCGGCGTTTCCTAAACCTTGCAACTTGCGTTATGAGAGCTTAGAAGGCATTCGGATACTGATGCATGTTGGCAAAGGTTATCATTTATATGGGACCTTGTAGCGTTCATGTATGACATGTTTGGCCAGTCAGGTATTACGCTAATTTTAGATGGTCAACGTAAATAAAAAAATTTGTAAAAAAGTTCATCAGATTGGATGAATTTGGTATCCTTTATCTCCATTGAGATTATTTAGGTGTTTTTGAATTTTCAAAGCTTCGCAAAGAATTCTGGGAAAGTGACTTAAAGTTAGCTAGGAACGTTGTATGGTCGAATCAAACTTTGAGTCCTGTTTCGAGGTGGTCTTCTGCTAAGGCTGAATTGCTGAAAATTTGGAGTCTAAAGCATCGTTCGTGTTCCTTAACGCGTATGCTAATCCTTCTCCCGGTTTCACCGACGTATATTTTGGCATACGTACATAGTATAAATCCTGCTAAGCTGAGCTTCCGAATATTGTCTTTGGAAGATGTTAGGATTTGTGAAATATAGCGAGGAGTTTTGAAATTTGGTTCAAACTTCAAACGTAGCTCTAATTTGAAAGCTAATTGTAACTACTGTCATTTGTATATCATTGTCGAAAATTCTTGAATTCTAATTGCACAATTGTAATTTTCATACGCGATTTGAATTTTAACTTATATAAGTGCGGTGATTCAGATTAATGCAGAGAAAGTGAAAGGTAAACCAAGAGTTACGGTAAAAGAAACAGAAAGGATAAGTGAGAAAAATCGTAAGAATTAACAAACTAAGTACACGGGCATCCGCAACCAATTCTGCTTGCTTTGATTTTTTACTCTCGTCAAAAGACTAACTTGGTTTTCTTGAAAAATTCCGAACGCCCTTTTTTTCCCTTCAATATTTTATTTAGGTTTTCTCATGCCCGCAATTGCTTACGGTCTCACTCTTTCTCTGACTATTCACTTCCCTTGATTTCACATAAAGCTCTGTGGCGTCACCCCAGTTGAAGTTATTCTACGCGGCAAATTCGATTTCCGATTATCGAGAAAGCCGACCTTGTCCCTTCATGACGATTCTGAAAGCTATGAAATTACATTTGCATGCAAGAAATCCATCAGTTTATTGCGAGAAATGCAAAAGGTGTAAGTAAGAACAACACGTTTTCGTTTTCGTTAGAAGAATTTCTAGCCAAACCTATCGAAATGCTGTACATGCTTACTAAATGGAATTCTACTGTATAGCTAAATTATATCCAATAAGACTATCACACACTACGTGCATACTTCCTAAAGGCATGACGAAATCCAGCACAAGTACAAAATTCGAGAATAGCAAAATATTGATTTTCGGAATTCCTCGTCATAATTTTCTGAGTCCACGAGTTACTCACGAGTCCTCACCATAAGTTTTAAAGTCTAGGGGTTCGTTGTCACAATTATCGGTGTCCATCAGTTCCTCGTCAGAGTCTACGAAATCTATACGAGTTGGTCATCAAAGATTTCAGAGTATAGCAAAAGTATAACATTCTAGTATAGGAAACATTTACTTAAATCTTTTATCTTTGGTGTGCGTTGAGTATAGCAGACGAGAACTCGTGGACTTCGACAACTGTGATGACGAATCCCTGGACTCCGAAAATTATGACGAGGAACTCTTGCACTCTGAGAACTATATCAACGAACCCTTGAACTTTGGCAACTATGATGAGGAACTAGGCTCTCTGGCCAGGACAGGAACACTCTGGAAGCTATAATGAGCAATTTCTGGACTCAGTAATTTGCTAATCTCAAATGCTATACCTATACAAGATTTGGTAATATATTTGAGAAGTATGTCTGTAGTATACAATAATATCATTGACTATACGTTATAAAAATTTTTTGTAAATGAATACGAATATGAGAAAGTATTATTAGCTACGTTTATGAAAAATTGCTTCAAATACTTGTACAAACAACTCATTTAGGCACATCATTTATTGTTATCATGTATTATATTATATTTCCATCTATACATAGGCAGCAGTTTCATGAAAGGTGAAATAAGGAGGAGAAAAATGTAACAGTTGTTCGCCGTGCACTTTGCAAATTTGTAAGGAATATTTTGAAAAAATTTAAATGTAATCCATTCCAGATTAATTTAATATCGTTTGCTTCATTGTTAAAATGATTGTTAATATCATAGAAAGTCCAAGATGTCTATCCATAGTCTCTAGGTAGTAGACCCTAAGGCGAGTAAATCCTTAATCATTGCAGCCAGCATTCTTATTAGGTAAGCGAAACTAATTTAATCCGGTGAAAATAATAAAAAAAGACGACGTCAAATAGTACATGTGTTAGGAATTGGAAAGAACAATCGCACTTCACCATCTATATTAATATTTGCTATCTTTATTTTACTTCCCCTTTTGTGCGCTGTGATTTTAATAGAAAATACATATGTAAATCGTTGGTCGGTATCAAAGATTTCTCTCTAAAATTATCCACTAGAACCTAAATTATTTGTAGCCGTTTATTAAGTCTCATTAGTAATAGTTTATAAACTCAATGACTACGCTTAGAAAGTTAGAAAACTGACAACTGATCAGGTAAAGGCTGTCATCTTATACATCTTCCAACTATTTAATCTTCGTCTTTCTTTGCATACATGTGTCTCGTTGCCTTCTTGAATTGTTGATATCTTAACAGATTTTAATCCGAAAATACATTGTGAGCTAGATCAGATTTATCGACGATCTAAGATTTGCAGCGAAATGGCTCATACGTCCGCCTGATAATGTAGTGGGAGCATAATTTTCTCACCATTCCTCAATTACTCAATCTATAATATGTATATATGCATTTATAACAATTCAATATAACCGTAAAAGCTTTCTTGGTTGTGTAGAACGAAAGCTCTTTGTATAGTTGCAAGGATATAAAGGTCCATTAAATTAAACAAAAGTACAAAATCCATTAAATGCAAATGTGGATGTGTCTAGACACATGCACGAATATTAGAAACACATATGCACGTACATTTTTTCAATTTTTAAATTTATATGATCAAATTTGGAAAACTTTTCGTCTGATTTTGTAAATATATTTTAAATATATATTAAAAATGTGATTATAGTATGTACACATAAGTTACTATGTATGAAAGCCAATATGACTGTATACTATTGTATACTATACATACCGTTTAATTCGGTTCAATAACCAAAGCTATGGATCGATATATCAAAAATAGAAAATAACATTTACGTCGCTGGTTCAAGGCGAGTGTGTTTTGACACGCGTTGATGCAGCCGATAAGCATCGTGACGCTTTCTTTACTTTGCTTACTTCATAACTAATTATTATTCTTTTTTTACTGCGATATGTGTACAATATTAGCGGTCATGTGGATATAATGGATATAAACAATATTTTTTAAATAAAAATTTCGTTCTAAATATAGTTACTGGTAAAATATTAAATGTTTAATTCATCAGAATATTATAGATTGAAAAGTTATGAAATTATTAAAATATTGATCTGATACTTACACACAGGGGAATTACGTGTACATGCAACAGCGATTTTCTTAATATCTCAACAAAATATGAAACAAAATAAAGTAAAAAGTTACATCATTTCGATAAAAAAAAATGATTATTTTGTAATTCCTGTTTTTTCATATTACCACTTTTATAAAAAAACCAAGGTCGTATTTATTTTCCTAATGAAACACTTTTTATTTCGAAATTCTCTTCGTCTCTTACATCTAATATATTTCGAGTTATTAATGTTACTTCAACACAATTTTTCATCAAAGAGATAATATAAGTAAACCTATAGCAAAGTTTTCCAATGCTAATGCTTTTTTTACTAAGGATAATGAATGGTTTTCTAATGATTCCTCTTGATTTATTACACTTCATCTTTGGTAAGAAAGCATTGATAATGCGAAGTTTTTCTAAGGAAAAATAGTAAATAAACAAAGAAACTGAATTTCTGACACATTGGAAAAAGCACCTATATAACAAATGATACTGTATCTCCTTTACTGAATTCCTTTATCTGCTCTACTTATCTACTCTAGCCATCAATTGTATATGTATCGAATAGTTGTGAATGTACCACATTAATCATTTAAAAAAAATGTTTTTACGCGACATTTACATTTCTCATATTTGGATGTCAAAATAGATTTCAAACTAATAAAACAATGTTTTATTTAAACAAATTAACATGATATTAATATCTCATAAGAATCGTAAATTGGAGAAACCGTATTTTAAAACCCATGTAACTTTTTTTTTGCTATCTCTACATATTTAAGGGATGTGTAAAAAAGTCGTAATTACTACGTAAATACCTTGTAAATTATAGTATTAGTGCATGTTTTAATTATCCTATACTGCTAAGGTGCTAATGTTATAAGTGATTAATATTAAATTACTACCAAATCAAAAAAATCGTATATAATTCTGAATGTTACTAATGACATGCATAATTGTTAATTAGGTTCATACATAAAGTTTCTTCTTCCGATTTTCAGAATTAATAAAATTTTTATCAAAAAACATTTTGAGTCAAATTCATTTATAGTCACTGACTAAAAAAGAATATTTGTTTAATATCACATCCTGAGAAGTTGTTACCAAAGTGAAAGTTATTTATCTAGGATTAATATAGAGTATACATATAACTGATCAATCATATATAGTACAAGTTTTGTTGAATTAGACCTCCACCAATTTTTCTCAAATATAGCCCAACTCTTGCTCTACTTAGCTATTATTTCATTATAAGGGTAGATTGGTCTCAAAATCTAGGGTCAAGTGGCTTTCTGAAGTGAATGAAAATCGAAAGTAAATCCTATCCCTTATACAGATCGGTGATCTAATAAGCTTTACACTTGATGTATACTTCTGTTAAACTTCATCAAAACTTCATATAACGAGTTGAAAGTCTAGAATAATCCTAGAGTAAAAATTAGACAGGCTTAATAAAGCGGCTTCACTTGAACTTATTCTTGACTTGCAGTAAACTTTAGCTGGATTTTCTACTAAACTGAAACTATAATTTATTTGAAGATTCTAGAGATATTCATCTGAACTATCAATCCTCGACTTGCGCAGTAAATTTGTTCTGGAGATTTCCATACATTCGCTACAAATCCGCTTAACTGTGTACATTGAGGACTTAATGTACCTGCTTTAGATCAAATATGTTTGCTAGGTATTGTCCATGCGCAAATACGTATTCTTATCAGACATTAAGTACAAACATAAACAATATTATCAATTTACCTTGCACAGCTCCAGCCCAACACAACCAAAATAAGGCCCATTTAGCGGTGCGAAACTTTTGTAGACAAATTGGTCTGAACCATAACCATCCGCATTGTTGATTGTTCGCTGATTGATCAGTAACATCTTTCACCACTTCTGGCTTGAAATCCATTTTGCGAGGTCCATCTCCGAATTGATCCGGAAGTCCCGTCATAGTCTCGTTCATGTCCGGAACGTCCGACTGTAAAAATAAAATCATTTAAACAGGCTATGTAAAACTTCATTTACTCAGGCATTTATAACGATTTAATGTATTCAGGTTTTGCAATTGGTCACAGATTAAACTCATAACGATCATTTCCACTTTTCATGTACGACTTTTCTTCGTACAGATCGTTAACGATGAATTATGTACGAGTTTTTTGCTTTGCGTCACGTGTGATGTCAGTAATTAAGTTTTCTCAAGACATCACTTAATCACATTCTTCTTAGAAATTTTTAATATAATACAAGGAATATAATTGTGTGTAACTTCTTTTTAATTTGTCAAAAACTATATTTATAATTTGCGAAATCGCAGATCGACTATAAAGCATTTAGAATTTACAATGTTTTAAGTGGAAGAAAATAAGTTTAACACTGCTCTCAAATGTTTGAATATGAAAAATAGAATCTTATATGAATGTAATCGAAATAAAAGATAAAATTACACACACTCAAAAACTTTTAAAGCAAACACTTAAAAATAATCGTTCCAGTGGATATGTATTAAACAAACTCGAACATAACATAAGTGATATACTAAAATAACATAATTCAGCCAAAATTCAAAAAAAGATACGCGAATTAGATATTTTCTTGCTGCTTTTGTTTAAATCTTCATATTAGAACGCAACTGCGATCAACAACCGGATGGGAATGTATCGTGTGTGCACTAAAACGTGTCAAAAAGGTATATATCCATGCTTCTATATATGTATATCTGTATAATATGTGAAAGTTCCTAAGTAAATCTTGTATGTACCCAACTGGAAATGAATCGGTAACAAGTATTTGTTTATGCTATGTATATATACAATTAATCATTTTTCAGGACTCACATTACACGCAAATATATTCCGCATAGTTTATTTGACGTTATGAAATGATACCGTTAAAGATGTGATTATGATAACAGACGGTGAAAATTGTTGAAATATAACACAATTATTTACATTATAAACTTATATACACTCCGACGACAGTATTACGAATTAAATTTTCCGCGCCAAAATGTTTGCGAAATAATTAAATATTATTAATGAATAATTGTTCAGTATAAACAATTCGTTATTGGTTAATTTTATACACATGTATATATACTTTTATTTTGATTTCATCTTCCATTTCCTCTCTTGATTGCCCATTCTTTCATAATATTACCAAATCAAGACGCCTAGCAATGAAGAAAAGAAAACATGGATTTCAATGAGTTCATCTCATTCAATTTAGCGCAATTCAGAACCCACTTATGAATTTATAGATAAATAAGAAATTACTTATAGGATTCTGATTGCAAAGACGTATTGCATATAAAGTTGAAAACGGTGACGTCCTGAGTCAATCTTCACGAATATTACATAACATTCAGTTGAAACATTTACTAAACATTCGCCATTTCCAAATTACGCACTTTAAACCTGTCCCGCGCTGTAATATTCACAAAAACATTTAATTCGTTAAATTATTGTTATATGCCTTAATGAACCAAACAAATTGTTCGTTAATAAGCTTGCATCGCTATCGCTTGCATATTTACATTCACAGTTAATTTCCACTATTTGCATTAATATTTTGAATTTTTCATTTGTGATTTTATTTTGCCTTTAATTTACAGTTAGACATTTTTTTTTGTCAAAGATCAGTCACAATGTTGAAAGTCACTTAAAAACTCAATATATTTTATATCGTTGCTGCAGCAGCACGTATGTCACAAAGGATAATAATTATCGTATGTAGTGATACTGGTAAAGCCACTACCGTCTACTCTAGGAAGTAAAGATATGCGATTACATCGGGTCGCGTGTGATGCGCGACTGATGATGCTTCTGGCAAGAAACGCAAGACTAACGCCTGAGTACCACGTTCGGAGCACTTCGGGTGCACTTCGGCCTTTTTCGCGGACGGCGCTATCCTTGTGACAACCATCTCCTAACCACTGAAACCATCCACTTTTCCTAACCCCTAGCTGTTGCTTCAGTGGTCCTAAAAAAGAATCCATTCACGTAAAGTTTCAACACGCTTGCATACCGTATACTATTTTTTTTTTTAATTTTTAACTGCTCTTAGAGTTCAACTTTCCAAACTTTGTAAATCTCTTATCATTTCTTATCACGATACTATAGATTAGTTTTCCTGCAATTACTAGAGATGACACTGTTAATCTGGCTCAAAAATATTTTTTAATAGGTTTTACCTTCCTTGAAAATATTTTAGATGCCCATAATGTCACTACCTTAAATTTTTAGGTAATTTTACAGTCGTTTGTCCGAAAAATAATATTGTAAGGTGCCTTTTAGCAACACATTACGAGGTATTCTTTGAACATTTGTTATAAGAATTATATATACAGACTATGACATCATAATAAACAAATTTAAAATGTGTAAAACTATTATAATTTTCTTCCAGCGGAGTCATGCAAATTTTATTTATGCACGTTATACAAGAGAGTAGCTGTCGGGAAACTGACATACACTATACATATCATGATATTGCTCGTTTTCATTATGTGACATTTTTTAAACTTGTCGACCGACGCTTTCCACTTTTCTATCTAGTTATTCCAGTACAAGAATAGCAATCTATAAGTTTCATGGAAATATCCACGTTGTACACTGTTATGAAAACATTAACAATACTAGTACAAATTCCTAGTTAGATATGCAAACGCAAAAATATTAAATTATAGTTGTGTCATTTAATCTCAATTACATCGGATACCTTACACTTGTCATTGTCAATAATAAAATAAACGAGCGCATAACATCTCGTCATTTTAAGAAGAATACTTTTCAGGTATGTACTTGATCTACTCATGAACTTTTGCTATTTCTTAAAAGTCGTAACTTACATTAAGTTTATTTAAGTCAGTACGCATTGTAGCTGATAACAGATAATGAGAAAGCATTACGAATTTACGATCGCAGTAACCTAGGTGGTATGAGGTGTCTACGTATTTCAAATAAATCAGTCCGATAACGGCGCGTCTAAGCAGAAGGTACTATCTTCTCCGTGAAATATATTAAATAGATATAATAGAGTTGTATTTACGTCCTAATATACATAGATATACATACCTAATGTAAAGTATACTCAAATGCATATTTAAATGAACAGTTGTCATGGTCAGGACTGGATAAAATTTTCGATAGCATGAGCTTGCAAAACTTGTAAATTTATTTTTATACGTACAACGTATTCAATGCTTACTTTAATAAGTTTTCAATTATAAATTTTCATTCTTAAATTTTCGTCTTTTTTTGGCTTTCTTCTTTTGTCTCGTCTGTCGAAAAGAGAACTTACAATGAAAACAAAATAGTTTCACCGTCTCTACGTACAAACAAAACATATACACGAAAATACAGATTCCAACGGATAAAGATTTCTTAAAAAGATAAATGAAAGTGACTTGAACAGGGTGGTTCATATCTTAAAACCACTTTCTTCCTGTAGAGAGTTGTGTATTATCTCCTTTCTTAAATACTCACTTCCTCTTTCGAAGCCCACGCCTAATTCTATTCGACCTTTCTTGCCTCATTCATAAAAGCTTGAACGGACTTCAGAATCAAGAATAATTGAGCACTTATGGAAACGAGCATGAATTTTGCACTACACAGAACACACGTACGTATTTACTCACAGACGTACTTAACGATCGTTATCCAATTGATAAACAATACGTAACAGCAAATGAGGGAAACATCAATAATCAATTTGCGTTGAATAACAAAATTGATCGAGGAAATTATTTCTTTAAATAGACCATCTTTGTTTTCTTCATTGCAAAACTTCAATCTTATGTTTTGAAAATGCCCTTCCATTTTTTACGTCAATCTCGATTATCAACCCATATGAAAATAGACGTACAGATCTGCGCATAAAAAGGTTACATAGCGCCATACAAAGTAGCATACACACATGCAAGCACACGTGCGCGCGCACGCATATAGAATAGAATATACATAAAAGATTGTGGTATGAATGCACGTGTACGCAAAGACTGCAGGCGCAACATGAACGTACGTTCGGATTTGTAAAGCTGTGACATTTGTTTGCTGGGGGCAAATGTGAATCAAACGTAAGGTCGAAAGAGTAGGGTGAGGTTCTCAGCCAGAAAAGCACAGTAGGCCAATAGGCGTCCACGCTAGCCACGCGAGCCACACGCGACCGCTCGTGGTAATAAACATCCTAGAATTAATAAAGATTCATGGCTTCCGTTTGCCCCGTAGAAACCAATTAAGTTCTTGAATTTGAAGGAGAGTGTGTTTGAACATGGTAAGTGTCACATGGGTGGTCGGAGTGTTTTGAGACGTAGGAAGCTTTTAATAAATTCTTATTGAATTTATTAAATAAAGCTATGAACGTCTATGGAGCATTTACATCTTACGTTGTGACGTATAAAATGTAATCTACAGTTACGTATGCGTAATACGTAACGCACGAATCGTATATCTTGTCTACGTATCGATTATACGTGCTGTACTTGTTCAGATTATTACTTATATATTTTAAGGCAATTATATTGCCCTTATGGAATCGTGTTATCTTGATTCCGTGGGACTGCATCATTAACTGTTCCTCCCTTCGGTAAAATATGGATGAGTGGATATTCGATTGTTTTTATCGAAAATTCTTTAAAGTCTGGTAGCACTTTATTCTTATTCTGATTGGTCGGTTAGTCAATCCCGTATAGACTTGAAACTGTTCCTGTTGTAAATTTCTGCTATATTTACGTAACTGTAATTGACGTGTGATACATATTTATGTATCAGCAATATTATATTTTATTGTAAAAATTCTGAATTTGAGTATCAGACTTAGCCAGCGCGAGATTTGATTCTAGTTATTTGAAACTTTTAGTTGGAGATTCAAAGAAGTATGATAAAGAGTATATCGATAGGTATATTGATTGTGGGTTATAAAAAGAATTCAGAGCTTTTATGTAAATCGAATCTTATTAAGAAGCTATACATACACTCGAAAAAGTGCAAAATCCAGTAGGTTTAATTTTACGTGTTTATTTATTTGCAGCGTATTTCAAAAAAAACAAACAGTGTTTCTTACAGCGAAATCAAAGTGGCATAGGCTCCAATGGACCCCAAGGTACCGTTTGAGGTTTAATATATACTTTTTGTCCTCTATTTTATTTATTTCTTTGTGTTTACTTTTTCGCATGACGCTTTGAGAAAATTCATTTAGATGACAACGAAATCAGAAGTCTGTGAATTTCACTGACGTTAAATCAAACTGGGCAGATGTAGGGCGTTCCGGGGTGGCATGAAAACATCAAGGTGAATCGTGCGCAGATGAAAAGGAGTTGGAAAATACCAATTGTGCTTGGAACTCGTACAAAGGTCTTTTGAAAGATTCGTTCTTATTCTCAAAGAGGACGTAGGCGTTGCGACGCACAAAGGCATCATAATCCTATGATAAACAGTAGACGGAGAGAATTAAATACTAAAAATTCCTGCAAAATTTACAATAAATATTATTATAAAAATAGTAACCTCGTGCCATCTTGTCATATTAATGTAGTACCTAATCTTTCGTTTGTCACAAGCAAATTTTCCAACCAACAGAGTAAAAACAGCTAATAAACTTTTACAAGTACTATAGTAAAATATAACTGCTGACAATTAAAATTTTCTGTAAATCTAGTCAAAAGTAACGTCCTAGGTTAATCTTCGACTGTTATCGCATACGGAGGATATGCTGATTCGGCTAAAGATAGCCGAAGATAGACCGTTGTCAATTGATTATAGTACTTTCAGTATGGTAAAATTTACAGACTGCAAAATAAATTGTAACTATCTATCAGTTCACTTATATCTTTAAATTTAAAAGAGTCCAAAAATCGGACTGAATTAGGTATATTTTAAAGTATCTTAAAATTCCCCATGCGACAACGTAAGATTTAATGTCATCTGCAGAATATGTGGCTATAATTACATTATTATTTCAAATTTAGATCTATACTGTAGACTACGGTGTCATGAAGTCCCACAATTACCGTGACAGTCATGATAATTTTTATTATAAAATCTTCTCCATGTACGCGTATCGTACAGGGCTAAGTTTGTCGCATACAGGAAGTACTATATAAATTCATATATCTATGTACACACAATGTAAAACAAAATTGTGAACCGTTATACAATTTATATTTCAAATTAGAGTAACACGGTAACATACAGTATCAACACCGTAATTAAGAAAATTCGAATAGTGATCAAAATAATATTTTGTTCACATATCCTTAATTCTCGTGCGATAGAATTCTAATTATAACAGGCAAGGTATCGAATCCGTGCTTTATACTTTCCACCAACTTAAAAAACTTAACATAATATGTTAAATGAGATTTGGCGTTGGGAAAGTGCAAACGGAATAAAGAATAATAAATTTTGAAATATACATTTTTCAAACTGCAGTGTTGTAATAAAAGAAAATATTGTTAGTCCTCTTTGGTATGTGTCGACTGATATAGTATTCATGTTGTAAGCGTTACATATTCACATTATGCTTTTCTGTATTTCATAATAATTCTTTCTATATGTTTCTGATAAAATCGACGATATTGGCATTGTTCAGCATTACTAGACACTTGCTTTTATTTATGAATGCTCATCGAAACATCAACTGGGCACGCCCAATTAATATAGACGAAACTCTTACAATGTTCTTGAAAATCTTACATTTTAATATCTTCGACGTCGCAGCATGGCACGTCGCGTTGTTATGCCACTCTTCGTAATTGCGAAACAATTGGATGCCCGCGGTGGCACCCTCTGCTGTTCCCTCTTTGACGCAAATGAACAGTTCCGCAAAGCGTCTATGCGTCTATATTTATTATCAAAATAATATAAAAACCTGGATAGGCAAGCATTCTTCTAGCTTGTCCTCGGAACATCTTACAATTAGTTTAGTAATTTTGTAGTATAGCATACTACCATGACTCCTGTTTAATTTCCCTATTTTAGTTCAATATACTTTCCTGTTCCGTGCTTCAACATGCTTTCCTTTAAATTTGTTGAAATACTATTTATTAATATAATATAACTTTTTTCTACTTTTCAATTTTTTCGACAGATTTTATAAATTAGTATATAAACCCTTTCGTAGGCAAGTTTTTTTGCATATGCTTTATAAATAAAATTCACATTACTTATATGATAACTTAGAGAAGGCTAGAATGCACAAAAAATATCAGATTTTGAAAAATGGCCCATTCTAAAAAGCAACTCTTAGGCTAGAAAATCATGGCTGAAATAATAAAAATTTATATCCCGGGAGTCTTATCGATTCACGAGAATTCATTTTTAAGATAAAGCTCTAAGAAGCCGTTCAAATAAAAGGAAGAACCTTTAACCCATTTCCATCACACGGAAAAGTGGAAAATTCGTTCTTGACACCAAAAGTTTTTTTGATTGTATTTAAATAAAAATGTTTCAAAATATGAAAAATAACAACAATATTGCATAAATAAAGAAAGTTAAAGAAACTTGAATCCTTTTCACCAAATCGATTAGTTTTAGTTACAATATGTTCAAGAATTTCCTTGGTCAAAAACAGTTCGTAAACGTTCTCTCTGGTAAAATTTATTATGTTTTTATTTACACCACCAACAGATGTAAATTTATGCAATTTAAGTTTGTCATTTTTTCCTTCCCACTCAAAAACACTCGCACTTTGATCACTATCGCTACTGTCAAAAGAAACCGCAATAAAACGTCTGCGTTTTGTAGGTCTAATTACCTCTTCACTACTGCCGGAAACACAACCGTTCATTTTTTCTACTTTTTTGGGTTATTTTACTCTGAAATTATTTCCGATCACCGCTTTTCATTGACTGCGCGTTCAATATGTACAGGTATAATATGCGCTTTGGTGATAAGTGCCAAAATGCGCACATATATACGCTCTGGTGATAGTTGCCAGGCAAAATGCGCACATACAGTAGTGCGTAATTGAAGTGGAACACTTGAATTTTTGTGTATCTCTACGAAACTATGACCGATTTAAAAAAACCAAAGATATATTTTTTAGGAAATTTCCTTCCCGTTCGAATGATAAAGGTTTTATCCCGATTGAATACAAAATAGCCGAATGGCAGGGGTTCGAGTGAAAAAGTGAATTTTGGAACTTTTTGAAAAATTCGAGATCTAGTAGTTCCGGAAGGAAATTTATATTTCTAATTAGGGCATGAGAGAGAGCATCCTTCGGCATTAAAAAAACACCCCCATTGAACCCCTGTAGGATCACTCTAGGGGGAGTTACACCCCCTTGAAGTGAAAACACTTAAATGGCCATAACTTC
>NW_014332824.1:162442-168780 GCF_000341935.2 Cephus cinctus
GAGATGATCCCGTGACTGTAGGATCACTCTAGGGGGAGTTACACCCCCTTGAAGTGAAAACACTTAAATGGCCATAACTTCTGAACGCGCCGGCCAATCTGGTCCAGTTTCTGCATGATATCATCTTTAATGATACTGCAGATTCTCACGAAATTATTGTTCTCGGAGATGATCCCGTGACGGAGATCTCGAGATTTCGCACGTGCACCCGAAGCTTCCCCGCCATTTTTCATTAGGAAAGCGATGAAATAGAAGTTTCATTTTTATCCATGTTGTAGCTGAGATTTCAACGATTAAAACGCATTCATTAGCATTGGTCCTTACATTGGCATTGGTCGATTTTATATATCATTGTTTACTGTCTTTCAATAAGCCGTCGAAGATTAGTTTATCACATGGGACTTGGTCGCTATACGTAAATAGGGTTAGTTAACTAACGAATGATACTCTTCTGTACAGTGATGAATGTTCTCGTTCGCTATTCTATCATTTCATGTTTCTTACTGAAGTATTTATTCCATCGCTAATTGTTGTTTTCTTGATTGTGCCCAATATACCCAGTGTCTTCCAACTTTAATTAGTTATTGTTTCCACAGGTATCATGCGGATTTACAAGCGAATATTCAATAAAGATGAAACATCTACAAGTATTAAGAAACAAGCAGTAATCGCTTTCCGAAAAGAAAACCGAACAAAAATAATTGCAACTCCAATGACTGATTCGTTAATTGTTTAATATTGCTTACTGTATTTGTTTCAAAGTTTTAAAGGCAGATCACAAAATCTATAAAATATTAGTTGTATAAATTAGATCTCGGCCTCAAAATTTAACAAATGACGACATTTGTTCAAATTTTCATTTTTTCCCGCCGTAAAGTAACTTTAAATCGCCATCCTCAAGCTTTTTAATAAGTATAATAGTAGACAGTGCACCTGTACCACTCGCACGCTTGCGATAGCAAGAAATAGTCTTCTTTGCTGTGAGTTTCCATCGCTGCTATGCATCTCTTATATCTTCCCATTCCCTCTTAATTCCAGTCGCCTTCATTTTTTCTGTTAGTTTCATTCATTTGTCTCTTATACTCTTTTGCAATCAAGCATGATTTGCTTTATTCTCTAGTATATCACGATTGTCGCTTACAAATTGTATGACTAATGCTTTTTCTTAGAGGGTGAAATTCTCCTTTCGTTCCATGATGATCTACAACCGTTTATTTTTTTTTCATTTTCATGTCATGCCTGTCTTATAATAGTTTTAACGTATTAATTGAATATTAATAGCTTGGCTTCAAGAAAAGGAATTCTTGAATTTCAAATTTCAAATATGGCTACAGTTTTCACCAAATATGAAGTTCGCGCTTTCCGAATGCCACCGAGTACTCCCGGACATAATCGAATATGCCCGAGTCTTCCCGAATGATTACGAACGCGATTGAAAGTACATGTTACAACACGCTGTTCCCTGTTAGCGTACCTTTAGCTAAAAGCGACTTAAAAGCGAGTTCTGAATACGGTCACTAACAACTCGACACAGTTACTTTTAACTAATAGTGACTCTGATAGTGACCTTAAGAGCGAGTTCTGAATACGAGTTTTAGAGTTTTAACATAGTGCCATCTGTCAAATGTAATGCGAATCTCATGGAATAGTGGCGCCACTTAATTGGAAAAAAGCGCAACTATCTTTAAAAATTTGAAACGAATATACTTTTACTGTTATCATATATATTATTTTGTTATAAAAATATAATTTCATAAAACATGATCTAGTAATCGCAATATTCCAAGTTTGGGGATTTTTTTCGTTCAATTTTCTTGCCTATTATGTATACCTATTATGTATACATGTATTTTAATATGAAGATATTATTACATATTTTTATGTTAAATATGTGTATATTTAATTTATGCGTAATATTATTTTAAAATATAACTATGTATATCTGCAAGCTCGTAATTGTACATTGAGCATTAAATCTGACCTACTGCTTTGAGATTTTTTTGCTACAATATATCGTCTGCTTGCGTAAAACATGTAGAAGCATTTATTTTCGTTAGTAGCTCGCAAAGCGTGTGACATAAGTGTGTGATTATTTATTTTACTTAAATTGGATTGTGTGTGATCGTTTGCAATGGTGATACGGTTTGTAGATTTGTTCAAACTAAGCGAGAAACTTCCTATTGAGGTAATCACTTTTGGACAAAGGTGTGAACTCATAGGTCGGGCTTTCAAGTGTTCAGTGTGCGATAAGGACATGATTCTATGCACTGTTGAATTTCTTTCGGACAAGTATCGTTGGCAATGTCGTAGTTGCAAGACAACGAGATCAGTGAGAACTGATTCGTTTTTTGGCAAATCAAAATTGTCAATGATCCAAATTTTGCAACTGACATATTTTTGGATTTATAAGCACACCCAGATTCAGACTCAGTGGGAATTTCAATGTTCCTTGCACACGACGGTCGACTGGTACTATTTCTGTCGCGAATTATGCGTCGGTATTGTACTAGAAGAACGTGGTCAAATTGGAGGTCCGGGTATTGTTGTAGAGATCGACAAATCGAAGTTCGGCAAGCGAAACTACTATCGAGGTAAACAGGTGACAGGGTAGTGAGTATTTGGTGGAATAGAACGAGGCAGTAATCGGTGTTTTTTGACAACAGTCAATGATCGATCGGCGGCCACACTCGTGCCTCTCATTAAGGAATTTATTGCACCTGGCACCACAATTGTTAGCGATTGTTGGAAAGCCTATGGATCCTTAGGTGCAGAAGGTTACGAGCATCCGACCGTCAATCATTAATTGACTTTCAAAGATCCCAAGACGGATGCTGCCACGAACGTTACAGAAGGATTGTGGGCATTCGTTAAACGGCAATTCCCGGATTGCAATCGCAGCAAAGGTATGTTCTCCTCATACTTAGAGGAGTTTATGTACCGACTTGATCCTTTTGAAACGTTTTTAAAGACATTGCTCGCCTTCATCCACCTCCATCCAACGACGCGGACGCTGAAGAGGACACTGACGCGACGGAAGCAAACGGAAGTGGATTTTGAGGTGGAATCGTCGACGGAGGAAATCCCAAAAAATCGGTACTTTTCAGAGCCACCAATTATTGACGTAGCATCAACTTTTCGATTTAGAATATTTTGCGATTTAGAATATAAAGATGAAAGAAGAGGTTTCAGCTTCGAAATTTGTAAGTAAATTATGTAAATTTATGTATAATATATTTTTTTAGATCTTCAATAAAACTAAATTTGTTTCATAATTTTAAACATGGTTAACCTTTTTTTTCGAATAGGCGGCACGATTATTCCATGCGATTCACATTATATCCGACAGATGGCGGTACGTCAAAAATCTAAGTCACTAGCAGCCAACTTCAGTTCGGAGTCGTATACTGCAGTTTTACCATTTTGCCTACAAGAATTCATGTGTCCAAGTCGAATATAAAATATGCTGGACTTTGTGCA
Organism: Cephus cinctus; assembly: GCF_000341935.2. Classification (NCBI taxonomy): domain Eukaryota; kingdom Metazoa; phylum Arthropoda; class Insecta; order Hymenoptera; family Cephidae; genus Cephus; species Cephus cinctus. The sequence goes on from NW_014332824.1 coordinate 165,920, forward strand.
TGCACTGTATGAAAACCGGAAGTATTACTTATATTTTTAATGTTATTATACCATCTATCTCTGAAACCACCTCTAAATTTTAGACTGTTTAATTTAGCTATTTGTTTAGCATTATGCCTACCAAATTTTACATGCACATACATATATACCGACACGTGAGCCCGCGCGTACACACGCATCCTTTTTTTCGATTGTGAGTATAAAAGCCACTCTGAAATGTTATATGCAGTTGTGTCTATGAACGAGAATTTTATCTTGTTATACTTGTATAAGTATCTAGTAGAAATAACTTCTGTGACAAATAAACCATTGTCCCACCTATTTCATATATGTTTCACACTGTAACCCTGTTACCTGGCTCCACGAAAGTGTTTACATTCTACGATATTGGCGTATCTGTCTGCCTGCGAAGATCTGCATATGTGTGAATCCGGGATTATCCGAAGGTTTTATTGCGCCCCTTCCGATCCTTCCTGAGATCGATGAAGCACATTTAACTACACACTGGATGCGCGCACGCGCGCACCCATACATCCATAGGAATGAACGCACGAGCGTAAATCCTCTGTTAAACCCTTGTTCCGTGCTGATGGGTTGTTTTTGTTCGCACAATTTCTATCAGTATCGATGCATTGAAAATTAATTTTCATTAATTCAATAGCTGCTCTGGTAAAATAATTATTTTTCAATCTTTTATTCTAGTGTTTATTTATAAAGGATCAAATAACGTACATGATTTTTTTCAGAAATTTTAACACACTTTTACTCAATGAAAAACGCGTTACATATAATTGACCCATCTGTACAGTTTAAAAGTGCCAAAAATAACAGTACGGAATATGAGTTAATAATGACAAATTGCGCTTTTCGCGCAACGTTTAATAAATTTATCTATGAGGTCCAGAGAAACTCATGCAAGTAATTTCACTCAACGAAAGTATTCGAGCAATGGCTGCACACTTTTACAGACACTAAAATGGTATAATTGTAGAAAATCTTAATGGGCTCAACTCGATTCCGTCGCTGGAAATCGAATTATCCGAATTTTCTATTTACTCAAGTCCAAAGGCAAACTCCCCAGAGTTGTGTAAGCTTCCGGATACCACTTCACTGAGATTTTGGACGTAAATAAGATCTACCTTCTTAATTTGAAGGTTCTTTCTGACCGAATCGTTCGAGTGAAATTGCTCGATTGCTCTTCGTTCTTCATCATTTTGAATTTTGATTTATCGCGTTTTCTTCGTTACGCAGGTAAAAATTGATCGATAAAGGATGTATCGCTAGTATATTTTTTTTCATGATCCACGTAAGATCTCATATTGAAACTTTTAGTGAGATCATACCATTCATTTTGAGGCACTGAACATTAAATTGAAAAAACTGAAAAAAAAATCTGAATGTGTGCGTATATGTGTATGCGCACGCGTGCACAATTCTGTAGGCAACATGGAAAACAAATGGCTGAACCAATAGGATTAAAATCTATGGAAGAAATCAACTTCAAGATGCAGATGGAACGACGACATTTGCATTTGTTCTGAATTTCTGAGAACAAATGGTTGAACTTGATATTTTCTATAAATTTTATCTCGATTAGTTTAGTTATTTGTTTGGAATTTTGCCCATATATTGTTGCGTGTGCACATGCACTCATGAAACTTTTTTTCAATCCCGAATGCAAAAGACACTCCCAAGATAAATCTTATTAGACGTATGTGTGTGGGATCTTACGTCGATTATGTAAAATGATCTATCAGTCATCTATCCCGTATATAATAATTTTCACCAATATGAATAATGTCCATAGGATTTGAATGAAGACTATTAAATTGATAATAGTATAGTATAATATAGATAAATGTATTTTTCTGAATTTCGTATATACGGATAATCAATTTTGGTGCACATTTTTCTATAAAAGTATGGAATACGGAAATAAACATTAACTTACCAATCTGTTTGCCGATGCATCGTAAGCGGGATTGTCTATTCCTGTAGCCATCGCAAATCTGGAAATATAAACAAAAGTTAAAACGTAATAAAAATTTACAATAATTCCAGTCACTTACTCCTAGAAAACATGAAATAAATGCGTTACAACCTCTGGTGACATTTATAATTTATTCATGTAAATAAAACAAAGGACCATTTACCTATATAAAATATAACGTGGCCGATTTTCGCCCATGACATATGTATTTTCAACTTTTTTAGCAGGAAAAACGTAACACGCTAGAACTAACTTTTTAGGAACCGGCTAAGTTAAGGGACGACAATGAGTAGCATTGATACTATATTTCTAGACTCTTACTCATTTCTTTTGGATTTTTGGGTTCTATTTTGTTTAGACCACAGTTTTTCTACCCATGGAGTAGTTTACTATACAACTTGATAGAAATATGTGGAAACCAAGGCAGAAGCAGCATCGCGTGGAATAAGAAAAAATGAGATGCACTAGATGACATAGAACTAGATCTTCTGCCCAGGGGAACACGGAATCGGTAGGATGCTACGTAACACTTAATTGAATTTTTGGTGCTGATTGGGATACTACGAAAATTCAAAATTTGTTATTAAAATATTACTACTTGCAGTTCCGCATGTTTGTGAGCATTGTGGTAGCGCTGTGCACAATACCCATGTGCGAGGGGGTTGGAAAAAAAACATGAGTAAATGAAAAAAAATAAGTTCGTGTCAAAAATATTTCTCACCGAAGGTTTTAGCAATGGTTTCAGCTTCAACTTCAATAAGTGCTATACTCGAAATTTGTTTATAATATTTTTGTTCAGGGAACCGAGAACAGAAATCGTATATAGTAGAATCTCGATTTTGAATATTTCCATTTTCACTCTAGGCCTGCC
>NW_014332824.1:169158-171116 GCF_000341935.2 Cephus cinctus
CCCACCCAATACTACGGCTCGACAGTTTTCTTACTCATGGTAGGAGAGCTGCAACAGTTTTTCCTTCAAGACCATTTAAGCCTTATTCCTGCTTTTAGTGACGTCACTCGATTTTAAATATTTCGTATTAATATTCTTTATTAATATTCGTACTCATACATGAAGAATTTTTCAATGATTTTACCGTGGAAAACAAAAACCGTGAGACGTTTTGGAATTCCCTCATCCTTTACCAATAAGGCAAAAGATTTTTAATAATAGTAGAAGCAAAGTTTACGATATGCATTGTAAATTCTAGAACTGAACATTTTCCCTTGCACCAGTGTAAAATTTGTAATGGTTGTATTTTGATGGTATCATCCGAAGATTGGTCTTTATTTCATATTGTATTTGCGATTTGTCAAAGGAAGTACATATTTTACTCCTGTAAGGAGTATATACATTACGTAATAATCATTTACGTTATAAACCCAAATAATGAAGACGCTTGTTCAATATTTATTATTTTGTTGTCCTAAAAGGATTTATAATTTGTATCGATTTACAGTTAGCTACACCAATTAATAATACATATTGAACAATATACTGAGCTAAAGAGAAAATTGAAAAAGTCGGCGATGATCGCTGGAACGATCGTATAAAAGTATTGGCGAAAACAAGCGAATGATGCGCGTCATCGATATTCTACTTTTAGAGGAGTTTATACATCAAACAATCTTTGAGTTTAAGTTTTCCTCAGGATGAATAGTAAAACTTCAATAAAAACGAATATGTTGTGTCTTAAATTATACTGCATTTTAATGAAAAAATCGGGAAACGAGAAAATAGGTCCGACTAGCTACTGGGACTTATGGTAAAGACTTACAAGTATATTGCATCCTTTATTCCTTGAAGTCCCTTTACTCTATCTCATTGCGTAATAGATCGTTCCAGAACCGCATTAATAAATAAGAAGTCGTTGCAATCGTGAACATTTTTCCTGAGACCCCTCACCACCTCTTCACCGATAGCCATGCCATTTCGAGTCAAAGTAAATATCTGAGGACCTTCCGAAGTCACTTGTCGGTGCTAAACCGTGACAGTGGCTGGCGCTCAACTTTTGTTTTGCAAAGAATATTTAATGCCAGTAAGCTCTTCCACCATCCTCCCCCTTTGCCCGTCGAAGCTGTCCCTCCTTCCCCGAATCCCATTCCCGGAGAACAGTTTAAAGTCCCCAGCCGTTTCTACATTGCGTGCTCCAGAGCGAGCTCCCGTTCTATTATTGTTTACATTTCTGAGCGGTCCTTTTATTTCATTTTCTATTTCTTCTCGTCTATTGCACCAGCGACTTTCTATTAATTATATTATATTATTTCTGCTCCACCTCCATATTCCCTTCACTTGTTTGATCCTGCAATAATAACCCTCTGTTATCAGTCCATATAATCGAGGATACGGATACGGTCCGAGGATACGGATTCGTTCACAATACATGCAATTTATTAGACTGTTAATAATCGTAAAATCTGACGAACATACGAGTTTAGCAGTTCCTAACGCTTTTGCGTCTAGTCATTCCCGTTTATGAATCACGCTTAGTATAAGATTTTTAGTTTATATAGAATTTCAAAAATTTCCTACTTTGTTCACGTCCTTTTAAAGGTTTTTGTTAAACAGTTCGTCTTCTGATCTTCGCACCTAGCCCGAGGCCCCGCTACACGCTTTCGCCTATTGTCTTCTTTGACTTGTTAACCCGTTTTCTTTGCTATTCTATACTTCGTTGATTTAATGTTATGCTTCAATGCAGCACCTTGATCAACTTGATTTGACTTTTTTTCCTGTTTTCTTTTTCTCGCAATTTCTTTCTAATTTGTCTATCCTGCCTCTGGGACGCCACGACGATCTTCGAGCCGAGCTGGCCTCAGAACCGAGTATCCCTTTCTAGATATTCAAATATGAGTAGCCTTCCCCCCCCCCCC
>NW_014332824.1:171356-202347 GCF_000341935.2 Cephus cinctus
CCCCATTTGCTTTAAATTGCACAGGATCACCGATTAGCTATTAGGAATAAGATTAGTGAATAATTATCTTCTAGATTTTCAAAATTATGGAGTACACTACCCCGAGGATTCTTGCCTGGGGCGTCTTTCTCAGAGGTTATAGTTTTAGAAATTATTATAGAGCCCTTAGTTGTAAATTTCGCACTTTTTAGAGTATCGATTTAGATTTAGTTCTAGGAATAGATTCAGATACTGGAACTTACCAACAAATCTTTGTACTTCCTTAGCGGGCCTCCTTCCCGGTCTCGATATTCCTCAGGATACCTGCCACTCAACCTCTTTTGCTTTAGATTTATATTCCTGCGTGTGTGAGTAATAAGGAGCTGACTCACTTTTGCGACATTTCTTCAGTATCAATATAAATCACTTTTTTATATATGTGTTTTTTCATATGTATCGTGCTTAGAACAAGAATATTCATAATTCAGAGAAACTGAAGTTAGAAGATAGTTCGTTCATTCGATTCTTAAGGTAGAACTCCTTTCGGGTGGTGCGTTGATTTTACTAATCCTGTGTATAAGCACGGATACGTATATTGACTCAAGGCAAATTCCTAAAGGACGCTTAAGGTAAGATGAATGTTGATCGGTGTGAATGAACTATAATAGGTGGATGGTAGCTGCGGTTAACAGGATAATAAACATAATAAGCGTCGCCGTTGAATTATTATCAACGATACAGTGAAATACTTCCCAAACCCTACACTAATTTTGAATGCGTGTTAGTATATATTTATAAGTCAGTATGCGTGAGTATCCAGTCAGTTGCTCGAAGAAATACCTACGCTACGGACCATATACACTTAAGCACTATATTGTTACAGATTATATGGGGCTGGATTATCTGACAGTGTGGGAACAATTGCTATTAAACTGTTAGGATGTTTAAACTGTCAAATTTACAACGCTTTTAATAATGTTTATTGCGCGTTCTTTTTCTGGAAAAAAAAAATTAAAATTAAATCATATATTTTTAAAGCTCAGTCAGTTGCTAAACGTAAGGTACGATTTTATACTGAAATTGAAACTCTATATTCAAGCTACATTCGGTCCAATGTTGAAATATATGTGAAAAATGCAATTTACGAATCAACGTGTGTGTGTGCAAACCCGCCGCCACGAGTTCCGAGCAAAGCGCACTCAAGCGCGGCTATCTTTAAGTTCTACACGATTCCACTATTAGTCGTGTGCCCCGTTCTTTAAGTTTACTACGTGTGACGAATACAAATGTATTTTTCTATATTCTAGCTTCAATTTCATTTCAGGGGACCGACCCATTACGATTAGTATAATTTTTTTTTGCAAATCGAACAAACGTATTACTAAAGAATTAAAAGAATTAAAAATCTTGGCTTATAATTATTAAATAAAAATTTGGAACTAAATAAATTTTTTGCCAAACTTAATCGCGATAACGACAATTTTTTTACAAACGTAAATCACTTTTATATTTAATATCAACAGTACAGTATTTATTACCTAATGATTTTTACCTTAAAGCTGTTCTATTTACTTATAAATATTGTCGTGTAAAAGTTGATAAGGTAGATATGCTCAATAGAGTTGCCAATAGTCATCCAGAAAAAAAAGCATTAGCGATGGACTCAAACGTACGTAACACGTCATACGTTATAAATGCGACGTGACTGCTTTTAACGAGAATTGAGAGACGTATCGTATCACATCCGCAATACTTTCTCCAAGGTAATTTGTCGGGTATACGCACAGACACTACAGGACTACCATACACCAGTTCGTTTCTCCGATACGTTATTTCTAAACTAAGAAACTTGATTCAGCTCGATCATTGACATTCTTTAGGCAAACAGTAAAAATATTTCGACCAAAGTCGAGCCGCGATATGAGTACTTGATTTTGACAGGTGGAACATAACCAGTCTTTGATATGCCAACCACGTGTATTTGCATACCGATTTAAGTTACTCATAACAATATATTAAATGCTGCATATTCGCTTTTTTTTCAATAGATAACCTCGAAATTTACTGTCACGGATCGACAATAGATTTGATAGTTTTTATAACGCCTAGATCATCATTTAGGAAATAACAAAACTTGTCCTTGGTAATAATTACCTATTATTCTTTCGTGTCACGTAATCCAACTACAGTCCTGTCTCGATATCAGTATCATATTCAGAAGTCTTGTACGTTTGTAAGTTATAAAGAGGTGGCCTTTTCGAAGACACACTGATCTCGCAGCACAACTGTACACATGAATTACGAAATTTTAACATAACAACGTAAGAACATTAATATAGTGATTGACCCGTATTCAGAACTCGCTCTTAAAGTCTCTAGCAGAGTCGCTTTTAGTAAAAAGTCACTAACAAATAATTTAAAAGTACGCTGTTAGCACTGAAAATGAATTCTGAATACGGGCTTTTTTGTTTAAAATAGATAACGAAATTTTTTATCAGCACAAGACGAGAATCAATGTTCTGCGGTTTCTTATTTGCTTTGTACGTCGAAATGCAGCTGTACGTTACCGTACACATGGGGAAATGTACACGCATACTATATGCGCCATCTGCATTACACGCCATAAGTTCTCATTATACATTTGTTTTATATACATATACATATCCACACATGCTCACTAACATTTAACTGGATTAGTACTCACATAACTAATATGCAATGTACAAATTGTTACGAAACGTTTATCTAATTGAAAAAACAATAATTTGCTACTTACTGTTTTTTAGAATTAAGGGCCATTTGTTTCCTTAAATAAGATACACAAAGATAATTGCAGCGTAATCCGTGAGCATAAATGTTATATGAGGATTAATACCTCATGCACAAACACATCACAAGAGGAACAAGAAGTTTATTCGAAAATAGCCGACATGGTCGACAATTGGACATATAAAAACTTTCTGTTTTAAATGAAAATAGTTACTTCAGGAGACTCATTAAATGTGCAAATATCAGTTTCATTTAGCATATGTTTAATTATGCCACGCGAGCGTCAACTATATCAAATGCACTTATTAAAGTTGACTTAACTTTCATCCACGGCGTTATAATTAATTCGATAAATTATTATGGATCAGTGCTGCCGCCATCAGCCACATTTTCGCAGGAACAACAACACGTGGCACTGACACTTCCACAAACTCTGATGGTTTATGATTTATGAGCGAGAACAAGTTTTCAATCACATCAATTGGTTTAAGTCAGTGATTTATGATATATTTCTGAACGTTAAAAATGTTCAATTCGACAAAAATAATTGATTCAATATAATGGCATTAACGTTGCATAGATCTATAACTATATTTTTTAAATTATAGATTAATTAATTAAAATTAAAAATCCCATATTTATGACAGGCACTGTCCCCTAATCCGATAGTTTTATGGCGGATTTTAGATAAAATTTATTTGTAATCACCACACTATTTTCGGAATGTTTAATACTCGCTCATCTCAAGGTAGCGTGCGATCAACACGTTGCGACAGACTAAACTCTCACTTGTGGACTCTCTAAAGCCTTTAGTACCGGTTGTATACAGGAACTTGACATGGGAGTGGGGATTAACTACGCGCAAAACAATTCTTTCTCACTCATCATTTTACGATTCTTTTATTATTTTTACACTCGATTTTTGGGAGTTTGGAACAGTATCTTAAATAAAATATTATTTGTTAACTCTAAAGTATATTAAAATTCAAGATCTTCTAGGTCATGTAGCAAAACGTGCGGTAATTTGGACGTTTAGTGAAGTAAATATGGGTGTTGGAACTATCAGTCTTGTACATTATATCTTATGGGAAATTTGAGACTGAAACATTAAGAGTTGACTTTAACCTTTCAATCGACTGGTGAGATGCCACATCTCAGAATTAAAATTTTGTAACCACGATGGTACGCACTATACACAATGTTTAATCGAATCTGCATTTATAAAAAAGTTTGAATGATTGAACACCACATAGCAGTATCGTATTCGTTATAAGAAAATTATCGAATCATATATCATGCATAAAGATACCACCTGGAAAAGTTTTATCTTATTTGGTTTCTTAACTCGATTTTGGCCGGCTTCAATCGAAACGGTAAAGTAAACTTGGCATTGCTATACAAATTTGCCATCGTCAGGTGGCAACAATCTGTTATAAAAGGATCTGCTGTTTTTCATAAAATTCACTTTTTAATATTTTAAATAAACTTTAGTGAAAGATTGTATGAATAATTATTTGCAATATAATGAAATCTATTAGACAATTTTGCATGTATTTTCATATCAATAAAAGTATTTATATGATGAAATGGAAAAGATTGTGTAGCATATGTAGCATATGTGTAGCATGTCAATCTAGATCGATCAAAAAAACGATTTTTTTTAATTGTATTTTCTGAAACTTTGATATCTTGAGAACATTCTTGAAATATGTTAAATTTTGAAAAATGTCAGAGGTGCGGAATTAAAATTTAAGCAAGATGTTGCGGTCGGACAGAGCAGGCTAAAACTTTAAACACAATTTTTTTAAAACACGGCTTTCGAAGTCAGTGAGCATGATATTTCGATTATTTCACAACAAATTTACAGACTATATTTTTAAATACTTCTAGCGCTTTCTGACGAACGCCCATTGTTTTTTTTTTATTATTATTTCTCTAATAATAATAATAATAACAACAACAATAGAATAATTATTATTTTAATATTTTGGATTGACAAAAAGAATGTGGACTATTAAGGCCTTCACACACAAAACGACGTAACGACGTAAGACATAACCGTAAGTCATAATCAGTAAGCACCATCGCACACCACACGCGTAAGGAGTAAGCTACGGCTAATCAGACTGAAGAAAGAATTGCGCATTTTTATCAAAGTGTTTAAGTTATACCTATAAGTTTATTTTTGTACCTATTTTCATGATTGTAAAGGTGTGGATAACCTCTTACATAATGGATGAGCAATTCGTCCGCTAATCTGGTTTCGTTTTCTATCATGATATCCAGTTTTTCGTTATCCGTATTACAATACATTGTTGAACAATATTGCTTATGATCACTCATTGCTGGTTTTATTCAATATCAAAGCACATCAAAGCCACTCGTCTCACGTATAAACAATGTTCTTTTAAGCGAGAACGCGAGAAGGTTTGTGATTGGTTGTCCGTAAGAAGTAAGCCGTAACGATTTCATCCTTACGATATTTTTCGCCACTACGGCTTACGTCTTACAATGAAGAGTGGAGGGGACAGTACTAGATTCTGATTGGTTGGTTTCCTTACGCTTACGTCTTACGTCGTTACGTTATTTTGCGTGTGAAGGGCTTTAGTCTCTGAAAATCTGTCTTGTTCATTTGTTTTAGGCGAACTCATATTTAACTTATGTTGCTCACTGCCGAGTGTTTTTTGGCGGCATGTTCTACGTCAACAACTCGCTTGATTTCGAAATTTTTTAATTGCAAATAATGCAATACATACCTTGAGTTATGTAGATTATATAGGCAAACCCCTATTTCAAAAATATTAATAATTTCAATAAAAGAATTTCTGAATAATGACCCTTATTTTCGCCGAGTAGACTGATATGCTCCCTTCAAGAAGAAGATATGTATCTTGATTGTATTTTCTCAACTTCTTCTAGAAAGTAATTCTAAAGAATCCTCTTAAGAGAATTTTCCGGGAATTTGAATTATGCCTTACAGGTGCCATTATTGGAAATTGTACGTCTCCAAATGGCTCTTATTGGAGCGAGACGACGACATCGACTCTAATTTTGAATAGATGAACAGGAGTAATATAGTTTTCTTAGCCTAATAAAATATTTATTTTTACTAGTACATTGTGTAAGGTTGAATCTTAATAATAAGTTTTACTCTATTTATCGAAGTTCCAATTGAATACCGTGACCTAACTATATTTATCATTATTATTGTGATATATTATTGTTAGATATCATTCATTATAGTAATAACATGTAAAAGAATCAGTAACATGTATTTAATTTAAACAATGATTATTATTTTATACTAAATTATTCCATACTAGTGCAACGCCTGATGGTTTTATCATTGTAATCAAATTGACGTGCTAACTTGAGTCTCTACACACACGCAATCACATTGACATATTTCGAAATATAATAGAAACTACTTTTTAGTGTTTATAAAGTTTATACAATGTTAATTAGTTACATAATGTCATTATGTAACTAATTTAGAAGGTTATAGAATTACCGTATGCAATAGTTCATTCATAGACTTCTAATGGTAATTTAATGATAGCACGCGGAGAGGGTAATAAGGTATCTTCGATAATATACAATTGATTTAGGTCGTACCTGCTATTAGCTTGAAGGCTACGAGTACTAATAGTACTGCATCGTGTCTATAATAAACGAAATAATTACCCTCGGAAAATTGACATTAGATAACAATAAGCTTTGAAAGGCTTATTGAGATTCTAAAACATTTTGTATGAATTACTTGCTAATTACATTAATTAAATTTTATTGATAACCTGATGAAAGTAGTATAAGTTGGAGAGTTCTGGACCAGGAGACCTGTAACCGACATATACCGACACTCCAGAGCCTTCGAAGGTGGGTGTCCGTGCTAAGTTGCCGTCGTGAGCTCTACGATTTCCGGAAGTGACGTCAACAAGACCCCTCGATTCCAAGAATTTTCGCTCGATTCCGGGAATTTTGCGTCACATTCCGGGAATTTTGCGCTCGATTCCGGGAATTACGCACGATCGAGAACCTTCTAGAACATTCTAGATCCTTCTAGAACCTTCTAGAACATTCTGGAAGCTTCGACGGTTCGCGTCCGTACTAAGTCGCGAAGGATCGCTCCCAGAGCCGGCCGTCCTCTCGCGCAACGTTTTGAGACAGCCCCTTGCCCCCCACCCCGGAAAGCCATCAAAAAGTTTCGACGGGCTGAGGGCTGACGTCCGAGACCTGCACGAACGTGCACGAGTCCGTACTTACCATACACACACACACACACACAGGGGGCGCCAACGTCGCTCACCTAGGGGGCGCCAACGTTGCTCACCTAGAACCCACAGGTCGGTAATATGTCGGTGCAGGAATCTTGGTCCAGAACTCTCCTTGTATAACTACTGAGGGTGATAACGAATCACCTCCCTTAATCGCAGAGTTACTGCAACGACACTATAGTGTAAAATTTATAACGACGATTGATCTGACACATGGTTATTGGCAAATACCTCTTTCTCCAAGTTCTCGGCAATATACAGCTTTCTTGTACGGGTCTTCATTGTACCAATTTCGTAGAGTTCCATTTGGCCTTAAAACCGCCGGTAGCGGATTCATTAGAGCTTTGAATATGGCCTTAGGTGATGAATTTTCGAAATTTTTAGTCTGTTATATTGATGATTTGTTAATTACCTCAAGCAATTGGGAGGACCATTTGTCCCATCTTCATGCTGTGTTTACTCGTTTATCAGTATTTAACTTTACGCTTAAATTAGCTAAATCAAAATTTGTGAGATCATCAGTGCAGTTTCTTGGGTATGTTTTGTCAGCTGAGGGAATACGCCCGGACCCAGAACGTTTAAAAGTTATCGAGGATGTCGGGGAGCCCCAGACCAAAACATAGCTGCAAAGTTTTTTTGGTATGTGCAATTACTATAGGCAGTTCAGCATCAAATATGCTACCTATGTTGAACCATTTCGAGAGCTATTAAAAAAGGATGTTCCCTGGAAATGGACTGAAAAACATTCCCAGGCTTTTCGTGATATCAAGGATGTTTTTCTTAATTGTGTAACATTGCGGCATTTAATTCCTGGCGCGACTTTTAGGGTGCAATGTGGTGCTAGTGATCATGGTATTTGCGGTATTCTTTACCAAATGGACGATGAGTCTAATCCTTGCCTAATAGCAATCGTGAGTCGATGTTTGACAGGAGCGGAAATTCGATATACCACTACGGAAAAGGAACTTTTAGCTATTATTTATACTATTCATAAACTTCGAGCTTATTTGTTGGGCAAACATTTTGAAATCATCACAGATCACCATGAGTTAGTGTTTCTCAAAAGTGCAAGCTACACGAGTACACGCCTTGCAAGGTGGAGTATCCTGCTCCAACAGTATAGCTTCACAATTAGCCATTGTAAAGGAAGGGATAATATTGTCACTGATTTTTTTAGTCGGCATCCGACCCGAAAATTTCATCAACAAATTCAAGAAAACCCGGTTATACCTCTCATAAAGGTACTGCCCAAATTTAACAATAAGAGTAAACCTTCCGAATCAATTATTATCGTCAACAAAATTAAAGAAGATTCTGATTATAAATCCATCATTAAGGAAATTGCAAAAAGCCAGCAGGAGGATGATGCGATTCTAAAAATAAAAAATAGACTTCTTCAGGAACCATCGGACATATTTAAATTACATGAAGGAGTTGTATTCATAGGTAATTCGGTTGATCAGCATTGGCGAATAATTGTACCACTTAAATTAACAGATAAGTTAATAGTTAAATGCCATAATAAATTAGGACACGCGGGAATTTACAAAACCTTTTCATATATTCAACGATTCTTCTATTGGAAAAGGATGCGCATTCAAGTAAAAAGGGCCATCCTTGGTTGTGATTTATGTCAAAGAGTTAAGCCAAATACTCAAAATATGGAGGGTCCCTACCAACTTATAGAGGCCACTGGGCCTCATGATCTTGTAACCGTTGATTTTACGGGCCGTTACCTCGATCCACGGGTGGAGTTCAATATATTTTTGTGCTGCTTGATGCTTTCTCTAAATTGGTTAAGCTATATACGCTAAAACGAGCAACTGCAATAAGTGCTCTCAATCGTCTTATCAAAGATTATATTCCTTATGCTGGGAAATTCAAGCGTTTATTAGCTGACCATGGAACGCAATTTACATCTGCCGTATGGAAAAAGACGCTTGCTCAAGAAAATATCAATATTTTATATTCGTCTATTCGTCACCCTCAATCTAATCCAACAGAGAGGATAATGCGCGAAATCGGACGGATGTTTAGAACACTTTGTTCAGATACTCATACCCGATGGGCATCCTATGTATCGTTCATAGAAAAACTCCTTAATATAACAACGCATTCTAGTACAGGTTGCATACCCCTCGAATTGCATTTTGGAATACCAATAACTGATCCTATCAATACTATAATTAAATTTCCACCTGAAATAAAAATTCATCGGGATACTCAATTACAATTAGCACGAGAAAACATAAATAAGAAATATCACATTAGGAAAAAACAGCAGCATAAACCATCGAAAGTCTTATTAAATATTGGCGATCTTGTGTTACTCCGCGTTCCACACATATCTAAAATTCTGGATCATTGTACAAAGAAGTTTTTTCATCTTTATGAAGGACCATATAGAATTACACGACAGATACGGATGAATGCTTACGTTCTAACCGATTGTAAAGACCACACAAAGGTGGTTGGAACATATAATCGAAGTAATGTAAAATTATACCGACTTCCATATACATCTAATTCTCTGACTGATCAGCAAAACGCTAATTACTAAAATAGGATAAATTTTAATTAAGTAACATAATCGCATTGTAAAGTAGAATTAAGTTTTATTCGTATAGAGACATAAATGAATGTATGAATGTATGTATTTTTATGATCGTATTGCGGCATATTGTAATTATTCATTAATGTCTATCATCTGGACTGAATGTGTGAATCATATTGAATACCTAAAAAAGATAATTTCGGTTTCTCGTGGCATAGTAATTATAAGCTGTAAGTGTAATTTCTGTAAATATGTTGCGCTGTGCAAAAACGCACAACATAAGGGGGAAATTTGTGACGAATTACCGACAGGTCATACCTGTTTCATGGTAGATGAATCATATTTCACGAATTTTTTATTGCAAGCTTTACATTTGCTTCTTCTGCACATATGCATAACTGAGTCAATTAGTAAATTTCTCAAATCAGTTGCAAAAATATGCTCATAAAACAGAAGCGTATATTTTTTAATCAAAACTATTTAATACACCTATAATTTGTATTATTTGGCACGTGCGTATCTTATAGTGATTATTTTGCTGCTCAAATAATGGATGCCAGTGCAAGTTGGAACTATGTTTGTACTAAATACATAGATTAAAATCTTTGTAAACATAAGATTTACTATAATATCAGGTATACATCTAATACCTTCCATTTATACAACTATCGCCTTGATGCGTTACCTGGGTAGCATGCTTGTAAAATATTTATATAATACTTTCCATTGAAAAATTATGATTATTGTAAAAATGATATTCTTATTAAAAAAGATATTCATAGTTTTAAATTTCTAACTTAAATAAGTAGTAATTCGAATTAACTTCAAATTCGGTACCTTGTACTATCACAATCACAAATCGAATTCACAAATGCCAGTTTAACGATCAATCAAAAACTGAAAATGTTAGAAAATAATCGTAAATAATATTTCAAAAAAAGGCAACAGATAAACAAAAATCGCGATAGTATTATTTCAATTAATTTAATAGATAGCTAAAGTTGAACATAATGCCTATATATTTTGATAGTTTGACGATCCTGTGATTAGTATATGAAATTGTTACTCCAATTAAGTTTTGAGTACGTAGAAGTAAATAACATATGAAATGAAAAGAGTCAGGAGTACGAGCTAGGTACACACTTGAAACCAATCGAGTCACCTCCATATCATGCAAGTATTGTCCTTGCTAGCAGTGATGACGGTATCACCAGCGTATGAGAAGGCGCAGCTGAACACATCGTCAGTATGGCCACCTAGCGTTTGAATGCAACAACCTGATTCAAGCGACCAGAGACGTGCCGTTCTATCCAGGGATGACGTCAAAAGATGATGACCGTTCGGACTAAAACACACTATAAAAATTCATGCCATATCAGAGGATACTTTTACAAAAAAAATTAAAACATTAAGTAGGCAAAATTCGTCAATTTCACTTTAATACCCACCTACACCTTATTAATTCTGTTGATCAGTCATGCTACTGATTATGATTATCTTACTTTATTCTCATAAATTATTTAAGTTTAATTCGATAAGATCATTAAATTATTAGCCAGTAGGTACCTTTTGATACTTCTTCGCGATGACCTTCCATGATAGCTAATTGTTTGAAATTAGTACTGACATCCCACACTCGCGCAGTAGTGTCGCTGCTTACTGTGGCTAACTTTTTTCCATTGTTGTCAAAATTTAAATCAAGAACTTCATCATCGTGTCCATGTATCGTTATCAAACATTTATCAGTGCGCGTATCCCAAACTTTGGCTGTTTTATCCATCGACGAAGAGCCAACCAGTGTGCAGTCAAAGTTGTACAGGCAATTACTGATCTCTTCGCGATGGCCAATCAAAACGCTGCTTCTCCTGGATTGTTAAAAAAATCTCAGTCTATCGTTATGCAACGTATCCACTTACTATACCTATGATAATGATTAGATTTAGACTAACTGAAATGTTCGTGTGTCCCAAATACTGATTGTACCATCAAACGATCCTGTGATTATCTGATTTCCGTCATTGTTATAATGTAATGCTATCACTTCTGCTGTATGTCCTTTCAATGTACCCAGCTCTTGACCTGATAAAACAATTATAGTCATAATATATTGGCAACTAAATTTATGTTGGATAAAAGATGAAGATATCTGTGCTTCGACAACCCGATTAAAATCAATGGAAACCGATGGATTTCCGATTCAACTACAATTAGATTCAATTGGGGCAATCGGAAACATTGGTATTTGAATTGGAAGTAATTTGGACAATTATCTCTTAAACAGTAATTTTTTAACTCAAATCAAGGGGAGTGTCATTCAGTCTCAGTAGTAAATATCCATAATATTTGATTAAAAATGTCTGATGCACAAATCTAATTTCTTCCGACTCACTAATTTCAATCGGTTTTAATAAGATTTTTTAAGCATGTATGACAACATCAAGTATCAATATTAATCGAAATAATTGAAAGGTTTATTTTATCGATTAACCTGATCCCAAATGAAAAATTTTCGCGGTGGCGTCCATTGATCCCGTAGCAATTTTACTCTGTGTTGGTGAAAATCGAGCTACCACCACCTCTGCATCGTGACCCCACATACTAACGAGACAGTGACCCGTCTGTGAGCACCACACTTTTGCGGTTTTATCAAATGATCCAGTCACGATTTTGTCCCTAAAATCATTGTTTGCAGGCAATTAAAAAAAAAACTTAAGCTTCAATATTCATTTAAACTCTTGCTCTTTTATTTTTATCGCGTTTGTTACATGCACGAATTTATATCTTCAGAAGTTTGACTCACGAAGTCGGGTTGTTGAAGGACACTGCGTAGACTACATTTTTATGGCCTTCGAGAGTAAGAAGCTCCGTTCCACTGTCAATGTCCCAAACTTTACAAGTTCGGTCATAGCTGCCCGTCAGGCATCTGGTAATACAAACAACAACAGAAGTGAAAATCAAACAATAACAATGAAGTTATTAATACAGATTGATATTTTTATAAATTTCAATAATCTTTGTTTTCAGTTTCTTGAGATAACAACAATTTTAAAGGACACATAATTTTAAATATGAAAATTGACAAAATTAAGGGAAACGTCAAAATAAATGGAAGTACCTTTTACCTAGTTTATCAAACGCTATGTTGGTCAGTGGAAGTAAATGCGTTTGCAATGTTTTATATTTGTAATAACGTTTTGCACCACTATCGCATACTTTGTTTTGCAATTTTTCTAACGTCTCAACCAGTTGGTCCATCACGCTTTCGGTTATCATCGGCTCACTGACTCGTATACTCTCTGCCAGTGCCTTTACGTCGGTTCTGAAACATTTTTTCAAAAATATGTAAAGCTTAAACTGAGTTTATAATAGGATTTTATTTTTTTTTTTTTCAATTTACTTAGCGGACAAATCCAAAAGATCGATCATTTTGGTTTTAACGTCGCCACCTTGAGTATATTCCAATGCAATTCCTAAAATAAAAAAATACGTACTATTCAAGGTTGTTCGATCATGAGGACAATATTAGCTTAAGGTTTAATTGTGTCAAGTGTTGTTCACGCTTTGCCTTCAATTATCGACATATTTTTAACATTAGGGATTAAGGGGAGCACACTATTTAGAATTTTCAAAAAATCGAATTTTTTTTCATATTTCAAAAGTATAATATATTAAGAATGTACTGGAAAAAGAACAAATCGAAATAATAAATATTTATGGAGTTATTGCACATAGTCGAGAGCGCCGGGGTCCGCATACCGTAAACAAGCAGGTCTGATAGCCGGAGCGCTTGGGGTGGAGCAACGTTTCTTTTACAATATCTTTGTATAATTCTTTGAAGATTTTACTCCATTACTTGGCGACGAGATTAAACAGCAACTCCTACCAATTTATGAAGATTTATCTAGCGATGATTTACTGGAAAGATGCTTGGGTGGCCATACCCAGAATGCCAATGAAAGTTTCAACGCGACAGGTTGGCGATTATCCCCAAAGCACTTACATTCTGGATTAAAAATCATTGAAATCTCAACCTATATTGCTGCTGGGATATTTAATGAAGGCTACACCTCCAATATTAGAATTATGAACAATTTAGATATAATTGTTGGCACCTATTTGAAAGTTTTCACCGAAAACACCGATGAGGCGTGAGTAGCGAGGCAGAACAAGATGAGTCTTTCTGAAACTGAAGCAGCTCGTATAGTCAGAAAACAACAACAAATGGAAGAGAATCAGCTTTTCAAAGAGGCTGAAGAATTATTATATGCGTCTGGAATCGCTGAAACTACATTTTCAAAAACTGCTCATGTTGTAACTCAAAAAGTTATTGGTCAATCTGGCTGAATTTTTGGGAGGTGATTCTCTATAATATTATCGGAAGGCAAACCTAAAGTTTTAAAGATATCGCGTAAATAAAATATTTTTTTGGGGTAAAAACTGTCGAAAAAATGGTCGAAAATTCGAACATTTTTTTCAACAGCCTACCAAATTTTTAATTCTATACTGTTTCATTGTTTTTTAGGTTAGTCCTTCCCCTTTACATGTCAGTAATCGAAAAATAATTGTTTTTTTGGTTTCAGATCACTACAAAGAACGTCACAAGTGCAGCACTTTTCGGTGTCACGCAAAAGACGCCTGGCCAAATAACACACAAAGCCGCCATTTTCTTTCATAACAAAAAAAAATATATTTCTATGCTTTAAAGGTGGAATAAAATGATACCACAATTTCAAAATGATGCGATTATTTTATCACCTTCAAAAAAAATCATGAAAAATGCCTCATTTTCGGCCGTCTAAATAGTATGCTCCCCTTAAGCATTTCACGAAGGTAATTTATTGCAAAAGATCGAGTTATACCGAATATGGTTAAGTAGCAAAATAAGGTTAAATTCAAGAGTTTAAGAATTTTTAAATCAGATGATGTAAAGGTAAGATTGCCAAATTTGTACCTCTTATTGTTATATTTTTATTCGTAAATTATTTATAGATAATTGAAAAACAATCAAGGTATTATCCATAACGAGCTACTTTTTTATAACAAAATGAAGTAAGTAACTTATAAATGTTGTTAAAGTCACATAATTACTTAAGTATCGCGATAGAACAATTTTAGCATCGGTATAAATTAAGCAATTTTCTGCTATGTTAAAACATTAATAGGTAATGCCTTCAATTGAAGAAAGTATGCTATAAACATTTTAAGAAGTTTCATTATACAATTAAACCATTTTTGCACATATTTAAATTGAATTAAAGACTAGTACATAATTTAAGTACTTAAATCTGAATCAAATCAATTAAAATACATTTTCATTTGCTATGTGGTTGTCTCATAGATATACATTTGACACATTTTTTCTCGAATCTTTAGGTTATCGACTAATAAACGGTTTTATTTATTAATATGTTAAAATTTATTTAACAAAATTATTCAGTAAATCATTTTTTATACTTAATTAATTGATTTTAAATTTTATTTTATGTAATGCATGTTTTAGATGTTGAAAAAAAACCTGATAATTATTTTTTAGAGGTTATATTAAGGCCGAATTCCCAGAAACGAGTATTCAAGTATTTTTAGGAAATATACTTATACTAAAAAAAAATACTTAAATCGATAATAAATGCATTTTCAATCATTAATATACACCAGAAACAAGATTATGCAGTTTAGTGGAATTTTTTCTGGAACTGTATACGTGAAGTATCCATAGTTATGCAGTATATTAATTTAATAATTTATTACTTGATTCTGCATTCATTGACTTGATAACTTATCGGTTGTATATTTATAAAATACTAGATAGAAAATCCATAAAATAGATTAGAGGATTAATCGTACCTGGTGGAAAGTATCGTAATAAGAACTTCAATAGCCTCATATGTATAGCTGTTGCTTTACTGTTAACTTTTAAAAAGCGTTATTTTTTCACATAAATGATTACGTCATTTACATATGAATTCCAGAATTAATATTCGAAGATTTTAACAAATCGCGTTACAGTTTCCTCCGTAACTCGTAACAGTGTGAAGCTGTTGATATTGAAAATACCTGAAATGCGTGCGTAACCAAGGATTGCTTGGTCGATTTCAATATTATAGGTTGGTTTAGTTTATATGTCAAAAGTCAGATCGATTGCTTCTTTTGCAACCTATGCAATTCAATAGACTACGCACTGCGTTTGTATTTATAAATATACATACTTATGCGTAAGTATACATAAGAAAATTTACGATTAAAATGATTTTCCTGAATAATCTTTATTCTCTGCAGAGTAAAATAATTATAAGGAAACGATTAAGTTATCACGCCGAAAGAATGCAACTCCACTACGTTTAATATATTTAATTATTATATGTATAATTAATCGCTTATTAATAAACAAGATTAACATGTCTTATTTCTATAATTATTCCAGCTTGTATCCTTTATCTTGTTATTCAGAGAGAATATTGATTTAATAACCTGTATGTATTTCATCTTCATCGGTTCAATTCATTTGCTGATAATATCTTAACCTTGAATACTAACAATATCTAAATTCCCATAACGAGGTTATTTTTAATACGAAGTCACCTCTATCGTTCTTAAATCAATCGCAAAAATCGGATCTTTGATTAATCAAAACTGATAGATTTGAAGATATACATATAGTGAGACATAGCAGTAAATTTCTTCAGAATTAATGAGACCTGCTGAGATCTAGTGCTATCTGGGTTCCATTCTTATATAAGAACTGACTAGATCTTATAGGATCTATCCAAGATCTAGTATGTCTAAAATTAAGATCTTGGATCGACGTAGACCTAGTTAAATCTAGATGAAATTTCCGAACTATTGCTAGATATAAGTACGATTCCTCCAGAAAATAAGTATATGTTGATTTTTAGGGATAAGTGTTCCTAGGAAATAAATTAAAGGCTAGAGTAATAAATTTAAGGGACATTTGCCAGGCCCTCGAGTTTCTATCCTCGGAATAGGACATCTGAAAGAAAGGGCTGATGGTATGGAAGGTTGAATGTTTAGACTACGTAGAAAGAAGGACGAGAGATAGAATCAGTTGAGCAGGCGAACACGGCAGACGCATAGGATGACGAGGAAAATTAGTATACATTAATTAATATGTTAAATGAAGATAATATTTTTTATTTCATGAAGATCAGCAACTGCTTCATTTGAATTAACCATTGATGTAGATTCCTGTTTTCGATATTATATCTCTTTAGATCAAAATAGATGTAAACATTTTTTCCTGGGACACTCTTATAGATACGATCAACTTTCGATTAATTCTTGCATGGAAGGATTGTCTTTAAAAAACTGTTATCATAATTTTCAATAACCATTGCTTTTAACAGTCGCTCAACTCACAGTCGCATCGAAAAAATGGATACAATAGCATTTTGGATTCAGTGATTGCAACATGCAGCGTGAAAAACTTGAAGAGCAGAAAAACATCTTGCGTCATAAACGATCAAATTCTCGAAATACAACTTCCGAAACAAGTAAAACATACACGTGTTTTTGGCGTATGGCTAGTGCACCCGGTTAAGAATCGGGAGGTCTATGGTTCGAGACCCCTCTATGGAGAGCATTTTTTTTACAAAAAAAAAAAATGTGCTTTTGCAAATGGGATAAACATATTAAAGAGTATATCCAATTAATTTATTTATCTTATTACAATAAAGGCATAAACAACGACAACCTGCGGGCTTCCACATCACCCAAGAGGTGCCGCAGTCGATACGTTCCCATTATTTAACGTAGCGGGTCCCCAGTAGGCCTATACTACGATCGGCCTATACTATTTTTCAAGGTTCCTCTCTTTCAAATTTTCTCGGTGGCCCAAACTTTATTTTAAGCTTATATAAAATATTTTTAAAAAAAGGTTGTCATCAGGATCGAAAATCATTTTCTATTAACTCACAATATTCTCTCTCGCAATATCCTTCATAGTAATAAAATAAACATGAGACGTGTTGCGTCTTGTTTCCTTATAACTATTGAAGAACTACTTACCATGATGCTACTGCCTGTACGACTGTGAACGACCTGACGCTGCAGGCCCCAATGTGTATTGCTAGTCGCGGGATAGTTAGCAACATTGTTGCAGACGCCCGCTCAGATTCGATCTGTCAGATTCCTAGACTGTTGTGTTGAAGTCGCCAGTACGTAATCTCAATAGACCGATATACTATTCTTCCCAATTGTCCTTTTCTCAATTCCTCTTACGTTTAGATATTTATACGCGTCAGGTGTGTGTGAAATATAGGTAATATAATTGTCGTAATCATCTTCAATGAAGAAACTTTATTGTAATAAGATAAATAAATTAATTTGATACACTCTTTAATATGTTCATCCCATTTGCAAAAGCACATTTTTTTTTTTTTTGTAAAAAAAATGCTCTCCATAGAGGGGTCTGGAACCATAGACCTCCCGATTCTTAACCGGGTGCACTAGCCATACGCCAAAAACACGTGTATGTTTTACTTGTTTCGGAAGTTGTATTTCATCGTATATTCAACTGCTTACTATTAGCGTTTCGCTTACTTTACATATAAGCAGAATAATATGAAGATGCACATCAGTTAAGAACTTTCGCGCCACCCTTCTCCACGTGGACGAACAATTACAGACAGAGATAATGCTCATTTCCATATTTGCTTCTCAAGATTATTGATTCCAGGTAATGAAGTGAGCTAATTATTTTCTCATAGTAAATCTTATTGCATTTATACTGGGCGCTGCAACTGAAGATTGCAAATAAAAAAGTATTTATAAGATTATAAGAACCAGCGGCAGCAGTAACAGCAATAGCAGACCCCTTAGCGAGAGAGGATCCGCAATCGCTCAAGTCGCCGGTCGCGCGGTACGAGCAGGCTTTTAAAATATTAGCCGATTCTGTCATAGATAAAATTTAAAAAAATATATATAAACTTAAAATAAAGTTTGGGCAACCTAGAAAGGTTAAAAGAGAGGAACTTTTAACAATTTTTGTAGTAAAATAAAGAAAAGAAGATGGTTAAAGAGTTCTTCATGGGGGATCGAACCCGTAACCAGCAGCGATATATCTTGACAGATTATTGACTCAGCGATGCTCGTTTAATTCTAAATTAAATTTTCTATAGATATTTATCTATGATATTTCAAAATTTCTCTTTGAACTGTTCTCGGTCGTTTCATTTACCAACGAATTTCGCCATTCATTTTTTAATGTTCATTTTCGGCATGATAAGAGGTAAAGAGTGAAAAACAATATTTCTATGCATTTTTTATAACTTTGAAATTAATTGAATATACACATTTGTTTGCGCATTACGTCTATACAAACGTTTAGGGTTCGGTTGGACGGAAGACCTTGCTGTTCAGCCTGTTTGTCAAGAACGGTTTGTGAGGGACGGCAACTTTTTCCCCACCGCCGAGCAATCCATTTATTTTCGCTGACTGCAATACCGGCTGGAACGATGATCATGACCCGCGCGGCTACGCGAAATCTGTAACATCGACAGAGGCGATGATCACGAAATCCTACTCCCGGACTCGCCGCTATGATTTAGCGCCATGCTTTTGGTATCGCCTAAAACCGGAGCGTTGTACATCTCCCCACTCATCTCTGCTACTACCCTACCACGCGCGCTAAGCAATTGTCCCCCGAGCGCCTCGAGCGGAACTTACTTAGCGCCATGCTTTTAACGATGATCATGACCCGCGCGGCTACGCGAAATCTGTAACATCGACAGAGGCGATGATCACGAAATCCTACTCCCGGACTCGCCGCTATGATTTAGCGCCATGCTTTTGGTATCGCCTAAAACCGGAGCGTTGTACATCTCCCCACTCATCTCTGCTACTACCCTACCACGCGCGCTAAGCAATTGTCCCCCGAGCGCCTCGAGCGGAACTTACAAAATTTAGGAGTTTTTTCAAACGGATAATTTAACCCCTTGGCAAACTCATATTTGGATGTTTAAAAGCGCGTTTTAATCGTTGAAATTTCAACTACAACGTGGATAAATATGAAACTTCTATTTCATCGCTTTCCCAATGAAAAATGGCGGGGAAGCTTCCGGGGCGCTTGCGAAATCTCGAGATCTCCGTCACGAGATCATCTCCGAGAACAATAATTTTGTGAGTATCTGCAGTATCATTAAAGATATCACACAGAAACTGGACCAGATTGGCCGGCGCGTTCGGAAGTTATGGCCAATTAACTATTTTCACTTCAAGGGGGTGTAACTCCCCCTAGAGTGATCCCACAGGGGTTCAATGGGAGTATTTTTTTAATGCCGAAGGATGCTCTCTCCTCTCGTGCCATAATTAGAAATATGAATTTCCTTTCGAAACTACTAGATCTCGAATTTTTTAAAAAATTCCAAAATGCACTTTTTCACTCCAACCCCAGCCATTCGGCCATTTTGTGTCCGATCGGGATAAAACCTTTACCATTCGAACGGGAAGGAAATTTCCTAAAAAATATGTCTTTGGTTTTTCGAAATCTGTCATACTTTCACAAAAATGTAAAAAAATTCAAGTGTTGCACTTCATTTCGACGTTACTGTATGTAGCTGATTGAAGATTTCATCATTTCCGATCTATCAAAGAAACACATTGAACTCGTGGATTGACTATATAGGCCTAAATATATAACGCATATCCGGTAATGTATTATTCGAGAATTTTTTAAATATTTAAAGTTGTATTGCATTGTATTGACATGATATATTCAGTTGTGCGATTGATTGAGAGCTTAATATTCATATTTTAATTTGACTACTAAACTTGAATGTAATACAAACATTATTCTTATTGCAAAGATAAGTCTTTATAACTTAATACTTAATTAATTAAAAGTTGAGGTTTAAATTGTAGTTAAGTGGAAATGTGCTAGTTTAAACAAAAAGGTTTCTTGCTCATCCATAATTCTATAAGCAACAATTACATTTCACTTACATGGTTACTTAAGCTAATTCATCCGTTTGTAGTACAATTTTATCAATTCTACATTCAAGTGAGTACAAAAGCATTGATTGTTTATAAATTATATAAATAGCAGCATTATCTGCGAATTTGTGCCCACGATATTTGTTCTTATTTTACTACTATTAAGAATAACACAAGCATAAAATATAGTAGCTCCAAATGTCTAAATTCGTTAACAGTGGGAACTTTTTTGACAATAGGCAGGAAGTCTTTTGTGAAGCCCACTTAAGATACAGTTATATTGTTAATCAACATTAACATAGTGACCTGTTACTGTTGCTGTTTGATGATATCTTCGTCTACTAGCAAAATCTTCATTCTCTTCATTAAGTTGTGCTGAGCGAGTTTCAACACCTGGATGAACTGATGTCACAATTATTTGCTCATAGTCGTATACTCGCCTCCTAGAAAATTAATCATATTATTGGAATATTAACAAAGCTAATTGGTTGCAGACAATCATTTAGTTAATTTTTTACTGCCTACATTAGAAATTATATTTCAGCATAAAGAAGAAATGAGAATTTTTTAGACAAAATATTTAGACAAAAAATGCAATGTGGCATACCCCATTATTCTGAGAAGTAAATTCCTTAGCCATTCGAAGAACTTAAATTCAGCCGAGACTCCTGGTTTGACTGCTGGGTTTGCATGGCCTACATAGCTCCAAACCACGAAAACGACAACAATGTTCGCAATGGCATAGCCCCAATGGACCAGAAACATTATGAGTATTTTTATCAGGGCCTGCAACACATCAATATTATAATGTTAAGCTTACTGATCAGCTATAACACAAAAAGATGATGTTAGAAACTAAGAAACCTTTATCATCATTTTTCTCTTTTGTTTTCAACTAATTTGATACATTATTCGTTTAGCCACCTTCTTTATTGTTAAAATTGTATTTTGTAACACAAGTAAATTATTATATCACGACTGATTGATTTTTTAAATAACACATAGTAAAGTTAACTTCATGTAATAATATTTTCTGACCATTTGAGCCTTGACAAG
The DNA here is from genome assembly GCF_000341935.2 of Cephus cinctus. Lineage (NCBI taxonomy): Eukaryota > Metazoa > Arthropoda > Insecta > Hymenoptera > Cephidae > Cephus > Cephus cinctus. The sequence goes on from NW_014332824.1 coordinate 192,936, forward strand.
TGCAGTTTTATGGTAGTGCAAGTATTATATACAATTGTGACATTCATTTCATAGTATCAAAGTTGAACTTTAGATATTTATTTAAAACACGTGGTTAGTACCCCTAATATAAAATAAGAACAAAAATTCCATTTGTAACATATCAACAGATTACATCAGAGTGCAAATTTTGATAGATTCTCATGCATTTAAGAATAGTCGCAGCGAAGAAGGAAAAGCGTTTAAGAGATTGCATTAAATTTACGATTGAAAGTTTTTTTACATCTTGAAGAGCCATTAACTTAAAAGTATAATTGATTCCTCTAATCCTAAATCATTATTAATTATTATGTCACTTTTATACTTTTAATGAAAATGCACTTCATGTCTATATGTATAAACATATCTATCCTTACCTCATTTAAAATAAATAAAAAAAATGACACTGCAAAGATAACTATGAACATTAAAGATTGTTCCATTCTCAGAGAAATAAATAATAGTCACCGCAATATTATTTGCTGATTGTAAAATAGTGAATATTTATTTTAGACATTGTATGTATGATACTAACGACGTAGTTTAAATAAATATCTAAAGTTCATCTTTGATATTATGATGTGAATGGCATACTGGTTCATGCAGTTTCATATCATTCTTGCACTATCTTATTGAGGTTTCAATGTTTTAGTAATATTATTAGATGATAGTTAACCTCACTAGGTGTTATTTAAAAAAAAAATCAGTCGTGAGTTGATGATTTATTTTTGTTATTTTTTTCACTTAATTACGACGCCTCCTCTATCAAACCGTAGTAGAAGCCTCCAGTCAGAGCGCTACCTTAATAGTTAGAGATTATACCAAAATATAGGTGTATCAAAAACTTTCTTAATAAAACATTGCAGATTCGAAAATCGTAAGACGTTTAGATTATTAACATTCTTAGACTATTAACTTTTTATTATATTATAGCACCACTAAAAAAAGTTATAAGATGACTCGTATAATTTAAAGAACTTTAAACTAAACTTACCCCAAGCAAAGAAAACCATCTGTTGCAAAGCGGACTATACCAGTTTCCCAATTTCTTATGAATATTTGGCCTCCGCACAGATGCATCATTGACAACACTTCCATTTCCCTCAATACTGGGAGATGATTCTAAATGACTTGTACTTTCCGAAATACTGGGATTTCTCTAAAAAAAAAAAAAATTCTAATTCAAATCATTACAAAATTCATGATTTACATAAATATAATAATCATAAGCTGTACATTTATAGAGTATATGATTGTGTTTGTTAATAATTCATATATGTACAAGAACTTTCATAAATCATCACCGTGTTCTTGTAGTGATACTACAAAAAGTACCTTATGTTAGCATTCAGCATAGGTTAAAGAGATTAAGGTGGACATTTTTGAACTTTATATCTTCTAAAAATATTGAAGATGCATACACAAAATTTACCGTTAGATTTTTATGACGGATTCTCTCTGGAAAGAGGCTATCTAAGTCATTCTCAATTTCCGAAATACTATCTTGATGCGCTGCTGAACCGTAATTTCGATCAAAGGTCGGTGACTGCACATCAAACCTCTGTTCACGTGTATGTCGAATATCAAATGTTTGAGCTAACGCGAAATAGGCATAATCCATGCACGCATAAGTTAGAAGGAATGGCATCGTCACGATTGGCGCTAATGTGTTGATCTGGCCAGTAATAATGAAAGTCAGTGTTACTATAGCCACGACTATCATTGCATAAACTGGAACTTTGTTGGGCCCCCTCTGTCACAAACAAACATCAAATAAAAATATTGCCACCTTGTTTTGATAGTATAGTTGATAGTTTAGTATAGTTGAATATATAAACAAATATAAATTTCATTACATAACAAATTTGCCAAGTGTACTAATTAAAGACATAATAAAAATGAGATAATAAAATTGAAGAATTTTACTCACTCCTCGTTGCAAACAGCTCATTCCAGGAATGACATTTTGACTCGCGATGGATTGAAGAACACGAGGAGTACCGTACATAGCACCTAAGCAACTGCTAAATGAAGACACATAAAGTCCAGCAAGCAATAGGACTGAGAATGCAGAAACGGTAGAAGCAATCATAAAATCTGTGAGTAATGCAGTTCTAGTACAGGTTGCTGCGAGAAACAGGGAAAAACACAAGTAAAGGAAGGTCCTGAAAATATAAAATGATTTGAGTAAAATTAATAACTGCCCGTTTGTATTAATAATGAAGTTTTTATGAATGCATTACCCTGTGCCCAAAGCTGCCAATGTTCCATTCGGAATGTCAGTAGAAGGGTGCCTCAAATCACCACTCATATTAATGCCAGCTAATACGCCAGTTACTGTTGGAAAAAAAACACCGAAAACGGTAAACCAGCCGTAACCGTCTTCGTATGCAGAAAAAGTGTTATTTTTTAAATTTCCTGACAACCAGCCTTCAAATCCCACTTCTGAAATATAAAAACAGACGCAATTTTTTTTTATAAATATTCAAATGCAAATGCTTTAAACGTACTATATACAGTAATGTACAATTGAAGTGGAACACTTTAATTTTTGTATATTGCTGCGAAACTATGACCGATCTCAAAAAACCAAAGCTTCATTTTTTAGGAAATTTCCTTCCTGTTCGAATGATAAAGGTTTTATCCCGATCGGATACAAAATGGCTGAACGGCAGGGGTTGGAGTGAAATAGTGCATTTTGGGACTTTTTAGAAAGTGCGAGAACTAGTAGTTCTGGGAAGAAAATCATATTTCTAATTATGGCACGAGAGAGAGCATCCTTCGGCATTAAAAAAACACCCCCATCGAGCCGCTGTAGGATCACTCTAGGGGAAGCTACACTCCCTTGAAGTGAAAACACTTAATTGGTCATAACTTTCGACTGCGCCGGCCAATCTGGTTCAGTTTTTGCATGATATCATCATTAATGATACTGCAGATTTTCACAAAATTATTATTCTCGAAAATGATCCCGTGACGGAGATCTCGAGATATCGCAAACACACCCCAAGTTTCCCCGCCATTTTTCATTAGGATTGCGACGAAATAGAAGTTTTATATTTATTCCACGTTGTAGCTGAGATTTCAACAATTAAAACGCGCTTTTAAACATTCAAAAATGAGTTTGCTAAGGGGTTAAATTTTTCATTTGAAAAAACGCCTAAATTTTGCGAGTTTCGCTCGAGGTACTCGGGTGACTACTACCCTACTACGCGCGCCAAGCGATTGTCATTATGATTGTCATTGTCACTGTCAGTATTATTAAAGATGATATCACGCAGAAACTGGATCAGATTGGCCGGCGCGGTCGGAAGTTATGGCCAATTAAGTGTTTTCACTTCAAGGAAGTGTAGCTCCCCCTAGAGTGATCCTACAGGGTTCAATGGTTCAGGGATCCTATGGGTTCAATGGGGGTGTTTTTTTAATGTCGAAGGATGCTCTCTCTCGTGCCAACATTACAAATACAAATTTTCTCCCGGAACTACTAGTTCTCGCTCTTTTCAAAAAGTCCGAAAATAAACTATTTCACTCCAACCCCTGCCGTTCAGGTATTTTGTATCCGATTAGAATAAAACCTCTACCATTCGAGCGGGAAGGAAATTTCCTAAAAAATATGTCTTTGGTTTTTTGAAATCGGTCATAGGTGCGCCGAAATACACAAAAATTCAAGTGTTCCACTTCAATTGCACATTACTGTACATATTGATGTAGAACATTGTGCAAAAGTGAGGCAATGAGTCTTGTGTGTAATGTAAAATTATATTGTGTGTATTTTAACACTCCCTACCAATATTGTTATTAGTGCTAGTCTCCTTTTCGAATGCATGTAGCTAAACAGAGATAATACAATACTCGCTAGTTTGACAATAAGTCATTTTGATAGATTACAACCTATGCAATCCTTAGTAAATCACACGTGGTTTTCTGCAAGATAATGTAAATATGTACTAAAGTAAAAAAATTGAATATATTTAGTGCATAATCATGCGTATACATACTTTGCAATAAACATTTTATATACTAATAAGTATGCATTGAGGACTTTATTTTTCTAAGGACTTTATTTTTGATTTGTTAAAAAAACTTATGAAACTCTTGAACTGACTATAATTCACTAAATGACCATATGTTTAAATTAATGCGTAAACAACGCTACGTTAATATCGTATACAATGTGTTGTGTGTATTGGAGAATAAAAGAAAAATATTCAAACGTAATCATGTGACAAGTTTACAAATCACGAATTAAAATGGAAATATCAAGACTTGCATACCAACGTTTTCGTGAATGAAGCTCCCAATTATAAAGTCCACACCAGCCAATAGAAGAATAATAAGCAAAACAAATTGGAGCTTTACGACCCATTTAACACCCGCCACGTTAATTACGGACAGAAGAATAACAGCAGCACATGCAAATCCACGCTGCACCCAAGCTGATTGGAGACCAACAAGTCCTGCCATTGATTCGCCGAATCCCAGAACGTTCAGTGCACAACCCACAGCCTAAAATATAAACAGTTAAAAAAAAATTATATTTCTTATTAGGGTTGCCGAATCAATGCTAAAGTATTGATCTTTAAGATTAATATTGTAGTACATTTTTTATATGGGTACAATCATCAATTTTCATACTGCACACTGCATAATGCACAAAACACGTTTCCACGTAGTCAAGTAAAAGTTGATACAATATAAATTTAACTGCTAAAATTTAAGATATATCCCAAAATTGAATTGAAAGATCAACCAATGTCATTAACTGATTTTTTAGCCTCAACCGGAATCAATCGAGACAATTAGCTGAAATTTAATAATTGCAATCGTAGTACAAATGCGGAATATACATATATACCCTTGAATAGCCAGGAGCTATAATATTCAGCAATGAGAATTTTAATACTATCGATAATAAAAGTATCGTTTGACTGTGTAATTTAGTGTTACCACTACTCCACGCAGTAATCGCTACTCTAACATAAATAAAGAAATGAAATTACATACATACAAGAATTTCGAAAATCAATCTGGAAGGGATAGGTTGATTTTGTTAATTATTCAATGCTTGAAAATTTACTTAAAAGATTGATTTTTGAAATAATCGATATTAAAACGGCATCCCTACTTCTTATTGCTATTTACTAAAACACTTAGAAATTTTTTTATAAACAATTATTTGTACTTTATTACAAATATTTATATTCCTATATCTGTTTACTCTTGTTATTTATATTCTATTGTTATGCATATAATATTTAATTTATATTGCGAAATCTTGCTTCTATTTACTGTATATAGTTTAACACTACTTTTGACATATGTATATTCCTGACAAGTGCAAAAGTGTGGTCCACATTTAGAGACCATTTAAATTATCAAATAAGAAAACTGATTCTGATAGTTTAAAACTAGGTAGCTAATACATTTATGACATAGTATTTGATGATATATGTAGATAGATATTTGGTCGATGAGTAAATTAAAATAAATTACATGCATACAACCTTTACACAAATTGTCTTATGTGAAAGGGAAGTGGTTCACAATGGAAGACCACACACCTAATGAACAGTTAATTATCATAAAGGTTGAGAGTTCTATATATTTGACTTTCAAAAAATGTTTAAACATACCTGACCAAAACAGTATAGTAAACCAATAGAACCACCAAATCTGGAACCAAGAACGTGTGAAAGAAGAAAGTATACTCCTCCACTTTCCACTCGACATCTTTCACAAATTCCAACAGCAGACAGTACAGTGACTAGCGCTATGCTAACTAAAGAAGTTGGAAATTACTAAAGTCAACACAATCATTGTTCATCATACTTCATTTTTTTAAATTTATTACCAGTTGACAAGATGATTAAAACAGCATTTAAAGCACCAGCCTGACCAACAATCCATCCAGATCGAAGAAAAACTATTACTCCAAAAATATTAATAAGGCATGAAGTGAAGACACCATCCCAAGTACCAAAGAGAACTGGTTGTGACAAAAAAAAATTTGATTTCCACCATGGATCAGAATTCTACAAAAACAATTTTGAAAGACATAAAAACATTGTTGAATAATCTCTGATAAATTGTTTAATAACGAACAACACAATTATGATAAAATGGATTTAGACTTACATATTCCTGTGCAAATAATTCATTTACTCCAGTTTGATACATTCCCGGATTAAACTCTTCATATCCATCATTGTCTCTCCGTTCAACTCTTTGATTGTCATTATTTCCAAGTCCAAACCTGGACCAATCAACATTTCTGTCATTTACATTGTCTTCAGTAGTATGATTCCTTTCAAGTGATTCCATTATTCTAAGTTATAATGGTCTTTCCCAATGATCCTATAATCGATACAAAAATATATGATATAATAGTTACTTTTGTTTATTGATATAGTTTCAATCTTTTTGATTAACAATTTTTGGAGGTAATACTGTATAAGACAATACTTGACATAAATTTTTATTTTTGATAATAGTATTTATTAAACATACATTTATATAATTCTATCATGTTCAAACAGTAAAACAATTATAAAAGAAAGAAATACATCAAGAAATATTCTTAATTACTACACCCCTTTGCAACTTCATGAAAATTAAACACTTCCATTAAACTATGATATAAATATTATGTTAGAAGAATGAAAGTCGTTCTACTTTTGACTTTGCATTATATATACTACAGTCAATTTATACAGATTTGAATTTTAAGACGATGTACATCTACTTTCAACAAATCAATTGCTAATGGCAAAAGTTATAAAATGTATTAAGATTATTAGTATCCATGATCAAGTTTGCACATTATATAACATATTTACATAAACCAGCTGTTACTTATTGTTTTAATTGATTGAATGTAGACAAGTAGTAATTTTAGCAAAAAATTAGATTCAAGATTTCTTGTATATCGTATAAGAATTTTTGCAGAAGGTCACTACTAAAATTTTTTTTGTATACATCCGCACACTAATTTTGATTTTACCTGTTCTATTTCAGTAAAATAAACTAAGCACTTGACAATTTGAGGTTATGAAAGTATCTTTTCCTAATGAAATTATCATCAGGATTACTAGACTAACTTTCGTTAACACCATTCCAAAATTAATACATAATGCGTATTTTTGTAAAATTATTAAAAACGCACAGCTTGAACATAGTATCACTTTTTCTGACAACAGCCATTTTCTGAGGTGGACGAATCTTAGAGTGGGTGCACACTTACGCATAAACGTATTTGTATGTACATTATGAATCAACATTCTATTCTAGTGATGCAAATGTTATTGAGAGCTTAGTATTTTTATAATCATAATCAATATTTATCATTTTTCTTTCTGCCTGTTTATTTTAACGTTTCTAAGTGCTCTGGAGCACTATGTTTCGTATTCTTATTCTTATTCTTCTTATTCCTTGTGGCTTTATGCCCTCGTAGAGGGCGAAGTGCCAGGTGCACAAAATTGTTTTGGGTACAATTGAAGAATACAGAGCTGGACCAATGATTTGATTGAACCTTTGGCGGACCAGCCTTAAGCTTAATTTTTTAGTACATTTTTCCTCGTAAGTAGAGTAGAGATAAGTAGGGAGATTGCCAATGAGCCTGTTTTTGGTGGTCTCAATTTTTCTCTGGTTTCGGCGAGCTCCGCAAAGTTAGTCCCCCCACTTTGACTTTCGACATTTTTCTTTTTATAAATCGATTGGTGGTCGTTTGGTGGTATTTGGTAGTCCATTCAAAACGTTTGGTGGTTTTCGGTTTACTTTGAAAATCCATAACAATTTTTTAGCATTAACATAGCCCTCCTCCCACTTCAAATTTTACATTTTTCTTTTCACCAATCGATTGGTGGTCGTATGGTGGTATTTGGTCAGTATTAACTAATCGGTTTAAGACCGTCGTCTAAACATGGCGTTAGTTTCCACAGTTCAGAGTTTAAACAAAGTTAACCAATCACGTATAGGGGTTGAATGGAATTGACCAATAGGGCTGTTTGACTCTGTTTAAACTCCGCACGGTGGAAACTAAGCTATATGCATAGTTGTATCAGAGATGAGTAGGGAGATTGCCAATGAGCCTGCAGAGATGAGTGGGGTGATGCACGACGCTCCGGCAGAGATGAGTGGGGGATGCACAACGCTCCGGTTTTAGGCGATACCAAAAGCATGGCGCTAAATCGTAGCGGCGAGTCCGGGAGTAGGATTTCGTGATCATCGCCTCTGTCGATGTTACAGATTTCGCGTAGCCGCGCGGGTCATGATCATCGTTCCAGCCGATATAGCAGTCAGCGAAAATGAATGGATTGCTCGGTGGTGGGGAAAAAGTTGCCGCCCCTCACAAACCGTTCTTGACAAACAGGCCGTTTCTAAGTGCTCTGGAGCACTATGTTTCGTATTCTTATTCTTATTCTTCTTATTCCTTGTGGCTTTATGCCCTCGTAGAGGGCGAAGTGCCAGGTGCACAAAATTGTTTTGGGTACAATTGAAGAATACAGAGCTGGACCAATGATTTGATTGAACCTTTGGCGGACCAGCCTTAAGCTTAATTTTTTAGTACATTTTTCCTCGTAAGTAGAGTAGAGATAAGTAGGGAGATTGCCAATGAGCCTGTTTTTGGTGGTCTCAATTTTTCTCTGGTTTCGGCGAGCTCCGCAAAGTTAGTCCCCCCACTTTGACTTTCGACATTTTTCTTTTTATAAATCGATTGGTGGTCGTTTGGTGGTATTTGGTAGTCCATTCAAAACGTTTGGTGGTTTTCGGTTTACTTTGAAAATCCATAACAATTTTTTAGCATTAACATAGCCCTCCTCCCACTTCAAATTTTACATTTTTCTTTTCACCAATCGATTGGTGGTCGTATGGTGGTATTTGGTCAGTATTAACTAATCGGTTTAAGACCGTCGTCTAAACATGGCGTTAGTTTCCACAGTTCAGAGTTTAAACAAAGTTAACCAATCACGTATAGGGGTTGAATGGAATTGACCAATAGGGCTGTTTGACTCTGTTTAAACTCCGCACGGTGGAAACTAAGCTATATGCATAGTTGTATCAGAGATGAGTAGGGAGATTGCCAATGAGCCTGCAGAGATGAGTGGGGTGATGCACGACGCTCCGGCAGAGATGAGTGGGGGATGCACAACGCTCCGGTTTTAGGCGATACCAAAAACGGTCTATACTATTTTTCAAGGTTCCTCTCTTTCAAGTTTTCTCGGTTGCCCAAACTTTATTTTAAGCTTATATAAAATATTTAAAAAAAAAGGTTGTCATCGGGATCGAAAATCCCGTTTTCTATTAACTCACAATATTCTCTCTCGCAATATCCTTCATAGTAATAAAATAAACATGAGACGTGTTGCGTCTTGTTTCCTTATAACTATTGAAGAAC
>NW_014332824.1:202511-224749 GCF_000341935.2 Cephus cinctus
TGGGTGATGTGGAAGCCCGCAGGTTGTCGTTGTTTATGTCTTTATTGTAATAAGATTAATAAATTAATTGGATACACTCTTTAATATGGTAATCCCATTTGCAAAAGCACATTGTTTTTGTGTAAAAAGAAAGTGCTCTCCATAGAGGGGTCTCGAACCATAGAGAGTCTGTTTTTGGTGGTCTCAATTTTTCTCTGGTTTCGGCGCACCACCTTAGCGGAGGACCCTCGAAGCAGTTCCACGTTTTTGATTGCTCGTGTATATATAGTAATACTACACGTGATAATCTGGAGCTGTGTTTTGGCGTATCGACGCGCCACCTGAACGAGACTCTCGAACTAGTTCCATGTTTTGGATTGGTCGAATGAATTCGTGTGTTCCTCGAGATCCACGATTTTAAATCGGGTGAACACTCAAATAGGGTGACTTGTATCCACCCTTTCTTACTGCATATTACATAAACCGTAGTAATGAGATAGTAAATTCTGCCGATGTTAATTTCCTTAATAATCTGTTTTCCTCCGGACTGCTATAAAATTCAGTGCATGACGTTTTGGATACCGTGTACCGGTTGTCGTCTGGCTGAATGCATATCCCGAAACAATTGCCGATCGCGCGTAGCACGTGTAGCTGCTGCGCCAGCCTAAGTCACGCCCATGCCCATATTGGGAGTTTGTCAACGAATCCTACGACGGTCGCTCGGGCTATGAAACAATTGCTAAGCGCGGAATTTGTGGGAAGCTATTGCAAAGCAGCGATCTTTGGCATCCGCGATTGGTCGCACTTAAATGCTTCTCATTTAAAAACTATTGTAAGGTATGATTTGAGGTAAGGTGGACGTATATAGGCACCGGATTATTTTACAAATTGCATTAATAGTTTCTTTTACTAAACTTTAGATATTATTTGAAATGTTAAATTTGGTTTATTTGCAAAATAAATCAAACTCAATATTTTTAATCTATTCTCTTTTACACGTATTTAATCATCAAGTTTTAATTTTCTAAATGCAAAAAACTCAAATTACTTACAGAATTATTACAATTCTGATAGGTTAGTAATAATTATTTTTAATAAGTTCCACATCACAAAGATTCTCGCTGCCCCGTCCGTAGTTTATGAGATAATCTAGGCCAGTAGTCCATTTGGTTATTTTTAAACAATTGGAATAAGTACTCCGATGATGTTGAAGTGAGACTCGAGTGAAAGTTTACCATTAATAAATGATAGATCATGAAGGTTTAGTTGTTACATGTTCTCTATACCGGAAGTTACGTGATTTTTTCTCATCATAATGATGTGGATGTATTCAGATTGATCTACAGCTACTACCATTAGTTTAAAGTGAATACATAGCAGCTATGCAAATTGCGCAAAAAGTATGCAGTGAATTTTTAATTAGTAGTCTTGAAAAATTAACTAAGAATGTAATTAATATTGAATCAAAAAATTTACACAACCTTGAAATACATGATAACGTATGCCACTCTTATTATTCTGTTTTCCATATTTATTAGTATAAAATTGAAAATATGTGGCAAAATGGCTATTCTCTATATGAGATCTTAATAATATAATACATGAAACTTAACATTACATAAATACACATTTTTCATCGATATGCATTACACTCTCTGGAGTAATAATATTTGTACTTGAATTAAATGCACATGATGCGTATTACAAAACTGTTTAAAATTGAGCATTTCAACATCTATGTAGTAAATTATATATCTGTGTAGAAATTCTAATGGGAACGCATAAAATGTGTTGTCACGTTCAACCAGGTGTGTAACATGAATATGTAGAAGTAAGTAAGAGTTTCGTGCGACGAAAATGACGACCTAAATTAGAAGTCAATAGATATCAATGTATGGTGTGCCCTAGAATTTCTAGGAAAAATTCTTGACTTACGAAAAATCAAAATTAATCAATATTAAAACATGGAATGCTTTAAGTCGTCTGGCTGAATGCATATCCCGAAACAATTGCCGATCGCGCGTAGCACGTGTAGCTGCTGCGCCAGCCTAAGTCACGCCCATGCCCATATTGGGAGTTTGTCAACGAATCCTACGACGGTCGCTCGGGCTATGAAACAATTGCTAAGCGCGGAATTTGTGGGAAGCTATTGCAAAGCAGCGATCTTTGGCATCCGCGATTGGTCGCACTTAAATGCTTCTCATTTAAAAACTATTGTAAGGTATGATTTGAGGTAAGGTGGACGTATATAGGCACCGGATTATTTTACAAATTGCATTAATAGTTTCTTTTACTAAACTTTAGATATTATTTGAAATGTTAAATTTGGTTTATTTGCAAAATAAATCAAACTCAATATTTTTAATCTATTCTCTTTTACACGTATTTAATCATCAAGTTTTAATTTTCTAAATGCAAAAAACTCAAATTACTTACAGAATTATTACAATTCTGATAGGTTAGTAATAATTATTTTTAATAAGTTCCACATCACAAAGATTCTCGCTGCCCCGTCCGTAGTTTATGAGATAATCTAGGCCAGTAGTCCATTTGGTTATTTTTAAACAATTGGAATAAGTACTCCGATGATGTTGAAGTGAGACTCGAGTGAAAGTTTACCATTAATAAATGATAGATCATGAAGGTTTAGTTGTTACATGTTCTCTATACCGGAAGTTACGTGATTTTTTCTCATCATAATGATGTGGATGTATTCAGATTGATCTACAGCTACTACCATTAGTTTAAAGTGAATACATAGCAGCTATGCAAATTGCGCAAAAAGTATGCAGTGAATTTTTAATTAGTAGTCTTGAAAAATTAACTAAGAATGTAATTAATATTGAATCAAAAAATTTACACAACCTTGAAATACATGATAACGTATGCCACTCTTATTATTCTGTTTTCCATATTTATTAGTATAAAATTGAAAATATGTGGCAAAATGGCTATTCTCTATATGAGATCTTAATAATATAATACATGAAACTTAACATTACATAAATACACATTTTTCATCGATATGCATTACACTCTCTGGAGTAATAATATTTGTACTTGAATTAAATGCACATGATGCGTATTACAAAACTGTTTAAAATTGAGCATTTCAACATCTATGTAGTAAATTATATATCTGTGTAGAAATTCTAATGGGAACGCATAAAATGTGTTGTCACGTTCAACCAGGTGTGTAACATGAATATGTAGAAGTAAGTAAGAGTTTCGTGCGACGAAAATGACGACCTAAATTAGAAGTCAATAGATATCAATGTATGGTGTGCCCTAGAATTTCTAGGAAAAATTCTTGACTTACGAAAAATCAAAATTAATCAATATTAAAACATGGAATGCTTTAAATCCACGATGGTTCAATATTTAAGTCATTCTCACAAAGATGGACCGTTGACCTACATATTATATGTAAATACAGACTATACGTATCTGATATGTTATTGAACTATTCATACTTTGGTTCTTTGCTACAAATATACAAAATTTCAAGTGAAAAATATGTACAGATTCTGTATACAATGTCCTTGATGTAACCATATATTGTTATATAAATCGTGTAGGCGTGTTTGAACTTACTATAATTATATGAAAAGAGAACAAGTTATATAATTAAAAGAAAGAAGTCTTTCAAGACTTTATTAAACATGATTCAAATGAAACTTTTTAAATATGTACAAATTAAACTACGTTACTACATAGAGTGATTATTATATGATGGAAAAGCAAAATATTATATACCCTTTTCATGGAAAACAATTATGTAAAAATGATACGTAATTTAAGATAATATAGCCGCCAGTACAAAATAATATTTTATTAACCCATAAACGAAAGAAATACAGCTCCTTGTAATGCTTCTAGAATGTTCTATAACAAGGTGTAATCGAAGTAGTTTGTAGAAAGTTTGCAAATGTTCAATACAACATTATCGTATACATATATTTCGTTATATAACTTTTTAGCTTATTTATATATCCGAAAAAATGATTTATTGTATTTGTAAATAACAAATATGAAATAATAATAAGAGTAACAAGAATTATTAATATTATTAAACTTTTATAAAAAATTTGATACATGTCTAATAACAATGTATGTAAAACCAAATAAAATTTGTAAACTATTTTCGAATTTCGTGCAAAGAAGAATAGCAACAACTATATTAAAATCTTAAATACATTCAAGGTATTTTTAGTGTGTTCGGAATAGTTTTAGATTAACAGTTACGCGATAATCACGTTGTATGCAGTTTTAGTCCTATATAAATGGAATTGTGTTCTAAAATAATACTAAAAGATAAGTACGTGATTAATTCATAGATGTGGACTGTCACTGGGTAGTACTTGATCGGTAAAACTATGGTTGTCAAGTTTTTTAATGGTGGGAAGTATATATATGCATGGGTGTACTACATACCGCACAGAATGCTAAGTCTTACCGTCCATGTAAACCGGATATACATATACAGTTTCGAGAGTCCACAATTTTATCAAAATATTTATTTACACGTACAAACTAAAACTATTACTTCAAAACTAAGGAAAAAAATTAAGTTTATACTCATTTAATTAATATATTCTATAATATATAATCTTTTTATCACAAGTATTACTTAGCCGTGAGAAAAAATTACTGAAAAGTTATTGATAGTAAGAATCAGAGGAAGAGATATAAATTTCAATTTGGCACACATACCTATATTTCTATTACTTCCGTAAACACTTGAGTACTATTTACATGCGGATTAAACTATGGTTAATTGGTTTAGATGCAGTGTGGTATTGCTGCATAAATCTCCCCTCCCACCCCCACCCATCGCTCTCGAACAAGTTTTCCGTGAAACAGCGTTTCTTTTCTTTTAGCTTTTAGGTATTCACTTGGGGTCGATGGAACCTGGCTTTACTTAAATGACATGTTTCTGCATACTTTTTATGATCGAGGTATAGTTAAATATAAAATTCCAACAAAAAAAAGACCGCAAAATATAATGACTATAGTCGTAAGCAGGATTTTTTGTATATATTAATACAAATTTTTCAGATGTACGTCCTGATGGCTATAGTTTCTAGTGACATACTTAAAGATCTCACGATGACCGCGAATACTTAAGTATTAAGAAAATAAGAAATTTTATAGTATAACATATGTATTTACTTACAATGGAAATGTACAATAAATATCTGCCTAATGAGAATTTTTACTTTTCCTATATGACATAAAGTATAAATATCAGTGCTACACAAATTAGCATTATATATATTTAACATTATTGGATTGTATACACATTGGTATACACAAATACGTATACATGATTGTATTCATAAAGCACGTAACGTCACTACCGGTTAGTCTACTTCTCTTCTAGAATTCATATTAGCATCTGAAACTTTCTTAAGTAATTATGTCATAACGGAGTCTTCTCGTATCTACCAGATGATTCGACTGTAATTTCTCATCGTATTTATAGTGCATGTGTATATGATCCATAAGGATATGAATTGTGATTAGCTTGAAGTGTAACATTAAGCGAGTCAAGATATTCTGTCAAAGAAGTGATATCAAACTATATCTCATCACTTTTTATAGAATAATTATATATATATTTAATGCATTGTCTCCTACTTATTTAAAATGAGTTACAACTGCAAAAAAGCTTCTATGGTATTATAGAATGGATACGATGAACTTTAAAAAATATTTTGAATAATTAAAAATTCCAAAAAATGAAATATAAATTGAATGCGTAAATAAAGAATATAATATACGAATAAGAGTCCGACACCGTACAAAAAAAAACCTAAAAAAATATTCATCATGAAAACAATATATATAAATTTACACCAATAAATGTTGTTACTAAATCATGACAATATTCTATACTCTGAACAAAAATGATTCTATATCTATCGTAAAATATCAATAATTCATATTACCCTGTAAGTAATTCATAGAAAGCGAATAGTGAATTGTTGAAAAATAAGCGAAAGAACGAGGTTGAAATTGAGGAGAATGAAGAAAAGTTAATGATGAGGTTACATGATGGGAGCGATGGTTGGAAGGTAGAACGTAGTCACGTGAAGCCTACTTTCTTTTGAATTCATCGTTCGAGAGGGGAAACAAGCTGTTAGTTGGAAAGGCGAAACGTTTGGGCCCAACGCTGACTGGTTGCAAGATCTGCGGTCAGTATTTCTGCGGAGTCGCGCACTAAATGATCTTAACGATTCGTGTAACGATTTTTAAGTAAATCTTCTTAGAGTTGTTTTTGGAATTATTTGCGTATTTATTTTGTGTGTGAAACTCGATATATATGAATGTGTCTGTGTGATATATACAAGTAGTACAAGTTTCCTAATGTAAGTATCAAAGTGCAGACTTATAACATTTTCTCTCTTATTTACTTTACATTATGAACATGGTATTTCAATTTTTGTTTTATGCAATTCTTGATTGTAGAGTATTAATTTTTGTTATGCATATGTCGATGTGGTCTATATATCTATTTATGTACATCATACTGTGAGACAAATTCTTCTTCGAAGGGCCATCTTCTCTAGTATACTGGAAAAAAAAGTCCCCGGTTATAAAAATGTTGGTTTTGTCGTATTTATTGTGGCACACTATTATATTGTGCGGGATAAATAATTTACACAGGTTAGGGATTGATATCTGCAACATTCTATTGCAGTATAGTTGATAAATATTATAACATGGAACAACAAATTGTGAGAACAATTACTGTCAATCGCAGGGTAAATACAAAGTTACACTTGTTCGCTTAAAAGCATCTTTATGATAATTTTTACGAAGTGAAACTAATTGATCACTTAAAAGAATTTAAATTACACATACATTTCAAATTTGAAGTAATATCGATATTTTAATTTTAAAAATATTTATGTGGAGGAGTATATAAATTTATTTAGATAAATTTATTTTTGTAAATAGATATGTATAACTTGTATCTTACGATACTAGATCTATATTATTAATGTATTATTCTAAAGAATGAATAATATTAAAATCCCCATTAAGTTACCTATGGCTTTTTTTATACATTATTTAACACAGTGGAATATTCATTGTTTTAGATTTAAAAATATGCCACATAATGAGAATGAAGTAAAATGATGCCAAACTATTTTCTAATACATATGTTTCAACCAATACACCTATATTATACTTGAACAGGTTTTCATTGGACACTTCTTATTCCCATTTTAGTAACCTATATATAGTCGGTCCAATAGCTTAAAGTGACAGATAGAAAACCGAGAGCCGTAATAAAATTTTTCATTGTTTTTTTATCAAAGGTAATGTGTGGTAAATCAATAGAAATCAATGGAAAATCATTCATTCCAGGAAAAGGGCATTGGCAATTGAGAAATTTTGCTACGAGAGTCCCTAGTACGAAACACGTGTTCTTATTTGTCATTTCTAGCGATTTTACTCTTAGACCGACTGTAGTAATTTTATTGATGAACGGTATTTTCTAAGAAACATAAATTGCGGTACTAAGAACAAATATTAGCACGTGAGAGAGAATCTCCAATATATAAATAAAATGGGTAGTTTTATTAGTAGAATGCCAAATACCGCTGATTGATTACTCACATTGAATCAATTCGGCTCGCTTTTACCTACTTAAAAGATGAAGGATAAATAATCGGTCAAGTTTGATTGTCGCTTTTCACGGACAATTTAGATTTCGGAACGGAGAGATTTTGTTGTGTTGGCATCACAAGTGGACCAAAGTCTATAAATAATTATTAAACTCTTTTTTTATTAAGGTCAAACTGCAACTTAGAATAATATCATTACAATAACATAATTAACGAAATACAAATTTAATCAAATAAAAAGTTTTGATACATTACACTTTATATCAATGTTGATACTCATAGACACATATACCCATATTACTACACTGCACGTAATTATATATTATTTAAATCATAAGCACAAATAATAATTATAATATTTTATTATTTACGTTATTGGTGCAATATATGTATATTATACATTATTTATATCTATATAAACTTAATGGTAAATATATCCGTGCTCTGATTGGTAGTCGGACGTTTAGGAAACGTGCTGGGATAAAAGTAACTAAGAAGTAGATATCTAGGCTGTTACGGATTCATTGTTGTATTTTCTTTTGCCGGTATAAAGTGGAAGCACCGCCATTAATTAATTCCATCTGCACATCTGGCGAAAGTATTATCGAGGTTTTCATAATGAAATATATGAATAAACTATTTGATATCATTTATTCTATCTACATACTACTTTCATAAAATAATTCATGATAATAATCAATGTAATAATTCGCAATAAATTATATCGTTTAAAATCTACCTAATATGTAGGGTAATGACGACTTAAAAATTATTTTTTAATATTCAAGTTTTATATATGAAAGTTAAGTAAGAACAGCAATATCAGGCTTAACTATTACAAATGACAAACCAATTAGAATGTTCATTGCTGGGTGCGGTCTTATGACCATCACTCAACTGTTAATTCTGTAGTGTACCCACCTTACTTATCGTACAACTTATAATTAATTCTTGAGTTTCTTGATACTTAATTCGATATATTCCAGAATATATTAACCATTATTTAACAGAGAAAATAAAGAAAAAAATATAGTACAGTTTCGTATTCTTAAAATACTCAAAATAAAAGTAGGTGAGGGTTGCTGTAAAAATTTGAGCTTCTTAAATTGTCTTTTGCGAAAAACGGAAATAACATGAATTTGATAGATACTCCTCGGTCGTACGTACTAACTTACATACACTGTGAGGTTAAGTTGTTTGAATATCACTTTTCAACAAAGAAATCCGGAGTAAAAGTGAAATTGAATGAACAATTGGATCCAAACATTTCTATCTGAACCTAATATACGTGAAAATATTTCTGTCGGATTACTTTTTGAATATTTTATTTATATCAAAAGTGCTGTGTGATTTCTTCATAACTATGCAGAATATATTAACGGGTATATTTGAAGCAGAATAACCGCTAAATAGATATTAGTCGTTTTTATCATTGGCAATTCAAGACTGCTGCTTAAGTTTCACAACCCTTTTAAGTAGCTATGTCATATAGGCACAAATGTACACGCGTATAATATTTGAACGTGTCGAATATTATGATAAATCGCGTATGCAGAGCGGAAGCAGTATTTTCCTTCCTGTTATGGTCATCTAGGTTGCATCAAAGTGTTACAGTTTTCGCTATACGTATGTATATATATATAGGTGTGCATTCGATTCTACATTGAAAGCATCGCTGATACGTCATGCGCAAGATTTGCCGGTTACACACGATGTAATGTACAAATATTCACACAAGCTAGGATCCACGTATCAAACCCGCATTAATGATTATCTATGGGGTAATCACCAATAAAATTATATTAGATATGATAACCTATTCATTCAGAATTATTTTCAATCAGAATATCTCCAATTGCCGAGATTGAATTCGATTATTATTAAATCGAATATCTATAGATTTTAATTGGATTTTTAAGCAGAGGAGTGCTTCACCTGATTGTCTGACAGTACTTAATTTTATTCAAAGCCTATTGCAAGCAACAAATCGACACTGTTCAAGTACTTGAGAATAGAATATTGTAGTGAGACACTGAAAATAATTAGAGCAAAAGTCTCAACATTCCATTATCTCACGAATAATTTCAAAATATCTTATTAAAATCTTATATATATATATCATAGCTATTTTTCTTTTTAAAAATTTCTAGTTTTTAGTGTAGAAGGTGTGTTTATATGTGTGGTTATATGCATATATGAGTGTATGTGCGTGCGTGCGTGTGTGTGTGTACAACAAATTAAATTCTTGGATATGATATACTAGTATTTGCAGATGTCTCAATATTCAGTGCAATATTATCGATTACAAATACACGTGTATTATATAATGTATTGCCATGATATCCCTTGTATCTTTGACTGAATATATTGTAAATAGATTAGATATGCCCGTGTATTCTGAGGCCTCGCGATTTTGATATGTGGAATATATGTAGCATTTCAATGGATAAAGTCCATTTATAGGTGTTCGCAACACCCAGGCTTGTGTCACCATGTCCCGTAAGATATCCAGTCTATTTACCTCTTAAATCTATGCTTGTATTACCCTAGTATAGTACTACTAGGGGAACATTCTCAGTATCGCCATCCAGGAACTAGATCGGTTATTAAAACTGCAGCTTCATCAGAGTCATTATTTACTGCTTAAAGTAACAAAATCTATGACTATAAATACGGTTCCTTCTCACTGTACTTAGCAGTTGCTTTTTTTAATTTTTCTTAGACCAGCTAGAAAGAAAATGTTTCTATAAAATATAAGGATTAAAAGAGTCTGAAATATTTTAATAAAATAGAAGATTACCTACAGTTCAATTTTCTAAAAAACATTCCTTGCTCTAATTTTTTAATTAATTGCCTTTACCTATCGCAGCTACGTAGTTGTGAAAAGAAGAATAAAAAAGGTTATAAACTATGACGTGCTGGGCAAATTATATCCGCCCAGAGTCGGCTCGAATTAGCTATCGCAAATAAAAGGGACTCAAAAGGAAGGGAGCACGCGAAAAGAAAGGGTACACGGTGTGAAATAGGAAAGAATATAATTAGTTAAACAAATGCCAATACAAAGAAAAATAGAAAAGAAGAGAAATCAGAAATTACTACACTAGCAAAATATGTCGCTCCAAATACGCAAAACTAAACAATAACATGCGGCGCTCACGCGGGAGCACGCGGTGTCGCAACGGACCTTTAAACGGACTAGCGGGAAGGGGAGTCGGGGAAGGATGAATACGCAAAGATGGTGACGGGGCAGGAGGGACAGGAGGGCTTACCGGCACGAAATAATACGCGAACACAACTTGGGCGCAAGCTACTTATACTTCGTAGCACCGTCGAGTGGTCTCAGAAGGTCCTTGAATATTTACTGTAATTCGAAAAGGCATGGCTAGCGGGGGAAGAGGGGAGGGGTCTCAGGGAGGAAGGTTCCTGAACGCAACAATGGCTACTTACAAATACCTCGGCTGTACAATAGTCAAAAACGGGCGGGGAAGGAAAAGGGCACGGGGGTTTCTCAAAAAGGGCGCAAACTACTACTCTAGAACGCACGCAATATACCACTGGCCGCAAGCTGTTGGCTGAAGGCCAGGCTAAACTCAAAAAGAAAAAGCTACGCAAAAGAACAAAAGGTCGGTCCACGTGGGGACGGCTCGCTAAATCCAAAAGAGAATCTACTATCTCTCAAAGCGCAAAAGCAAAAAAGGGGGTAGGGAAAAAGAAAAGGAAAACGCAATCACTCAATACTCACGCAACAGTTCCGCAACACTCGATACAATAATCTCAAATGATTGCACACTTTCACTCTCACTCAAAGTCGCAAATCGCCCTATCTCGCACACTACCCTGGCTCGAAGTGAAGAAATCTTCGGTGTTTTCGGTCCTCGTTGTTTCTGTCCATAGGCCTCCAGGGCCTCGGTAATTGGTGGGATCGCTGGGCTGAGAGGGCTACGTGTTTCGGCATTGGTTAGCAGTTCCGGCATGGCAGGGCATTGGTCCTTTCCGCTGGCGGGCCTTCCAGGGCCTTGCGGGCGGGTGGCACGGCGCTAGCTGTCGCGCGCCGGTCAACATGGCCGCCTCCATGCCTGTCAAACTTTCTCCCGGGCACATTCGCGGTTTCGAAGGGAGAGGGTTCTACCATTGCCACACGGGCCTGTGTACTACCCGTGTGACGGGACTGCACCGGGACTGCATATGCTTGGCGGCCGTGGTGGGCTGCACGGACGTTCCTCTCTCTCAGCCGCTCTCTCAATCCTTCCTGGGATGTTATTGTCCTCGTAGAAGGTCCACGATGACAGTCCTCGAGCCAGTGCCCTACGGGAAATGGTGACAGGGAGGAAAGGGTGGAGAGGAGGGATCTTATCCTAAGTACAATAGACCTAGAACGCTAAATAGACGCAATAAACAGTAATTCTCAATAAGATACAAAATACTTATGCTCGGGACCAGTGGTGCCGTCGAGCCAGGTGGCCGGCAGGAGTTTATTGTAACATTTTTGTTACAAAACATAGAGGGACACTCTATACTCAGTTCTGCTGATAGCGTAGGAAAAAGTATTACCATGAAAGTAGAGTATTTATCCAAGGTCACTCAGATTGAATACAAATCTGTTTTACCTAATCTTTATCTATTGTATGGTTTATTTTTTCTGTCGGATGACACGCGCAAGAATTCAAACTCCAATTTGTATTGTATTGATATATTGTTAATGGAATTTGCCTTTGTCTCACTAATTTTACAAAAAAAAAAAAAATAGATTAGTGACAAAATACAGTATAGCAAGTATCTATACTTGTTGCAAAGGAATTAGTACGTAATCATAGACACATAAGAATAGACTACAGGAGTGGGCGAAGAAAGCGACAGCGGAATAAAACGAGACAACAGCATATGGTCCGTCTTATCTTTGTCTAACCGGGCATGCACGAACACCAACTACACATAATGGACGCACTGAATTTAGTACGCTGGAATTGTTGAGTTATTGTGGTCATTGTGATTAGATAAGGACAGGAGGGCCTCCTATGCAGTGTTCTCTTTCTATCCCGCTGTCGCAGCCATTTACGCGCCAGTCTATGTCTCGCATGGTCTATTCTTATATGGCTATGTTAGTAATTCATATGTGTCTAATGACATATTTACCATCATTATGAGTTATATTTTAATTGTTTACATCACGAAATCCCTATTTCCTGACATTAGAAAATAACTATACCAACAAATATTTTTTAATTTCTATTCATTATACTTAAGGATGTTTATTAATTGTCAAGTGTAATGAAAGTTAGGCAACTGTAGCTACTATAGGTAGCGTGATTGTTTGAATCAGTAGTAAAAAATCAAAAAGTTCAAACGTTTGCGGTAAAAAATGGAATCCGCAAGGTTAACCTTGTGGACGGAATTCCGTACAGGTGCATAGAAGTATATATTTTTCAGCTGACCGTCATTCGTGTACATCTACGTGTGCACACGCAAGGAACACGTAAGACATTTTCACTTACATGACAAGACTATTAATAATTCGAAGTTCTTTTTATTAAGCCTTATACTAATCTCTACATCGTTCGACATGCATACTGAACAAATATTCAATTTCTAATGGATATATAGCCGAATCTCTAAACAAAATTCGTAGATCACATTTATTTATATATAAATTATCAAAATAAAGGTCACAAAGCCGTTAAGCATTAATATTGCCTACAAGATCTAAGGAACCCCCAATTAAGGAAAACTGCACTTCCTTGGGATTTTGTTTTAGAAAAGCTATTTGTTACTTTCATTTGGGATTTGTCGGGTATATACAATAATTATAAAAGATCATTCATGATTCTTGTCAAGTAAATGTATCAATTCTTTATTAGATTACAAGATAACGCCTTGGTAGTGCAAAAAGATTTTTCCCTCTGACATCACTGTTTCACAGTTTCCCAGATTTCTGAAATAAAAAACAAAAAAATTCCTTATCTATGATATTATAATGTCCTGTGAAATACAATAAATTGAAAAAAACAAAAATTTTACAAAATGGCCCACAAAAAATGTGTTGATTTTGTAGTTATTATTTTTCACTTATAAACAAGAAAGTTCTGAACTATCAATTTTTATTAAAGTTCACAGGATAAGGAGATCACTTTTATAAATATATGCCAGGTTTTAAATTGATATCTTTGATAGTTTACGATAAATGTCGTTTCAAGAAAAACGCGATCAAAGTTTATAAGGAAAGAATTCAGAAGGAAGTTTCTTTTTGATACTTAATGTTAATTTAACAATTCTTCGAATTTCGACTTCAAACTTGTACGATATACTCTAACGATGTTTTACTTTCAACATACGTATTAAAAAAAATATCGAAATTTTTGTCTCGACAAACGAGATGTATGTTTCAATTAACATCGATCCCTTAGGAATAGAAATCTTCAGCACGCTTTAAAGGTGGTGCGCCTAACCATTATAAAAATAGTCTTCCTATTTTGGTAAATATCCTGTATATCGTTCATAAAATCATCTATTTATTAGACGTTTTAACTGGAAGATTTTCTTAAAATATTTTATTATAAAAGAATCATATAAAATATGACATTTTAATTATACAAATATCGTTGGTGACCGAGTCCGACACAATAATTTTATACTATATTAGGTTTTTTAAGGGTTAAATAATGTTAGGTAATATGATTAGGTAAGGTTAGGATAGCTTAGCACATAAATGTTGCGATCAATGACAGTAGTCCCCATACAAATTTTCGTTTAATTATAGGATTTCTTCACTTTGCACTTATAAAATGTACAAAATTAACGTGTCAAACAGAAACTTATCCATTTCTTCTGTAAAAATTGCTATCTAAAATTATCGTAGAGTAGTCGTCTCTGAAAATATCAAGATAATGGTATTATACCAATTAACCTTGGTAATACCAAGATAAAAGGTCATGCCTTGAGGCATGACCCTAACCATGTGATCGCACCCTACGAATTTGCCAATACAAAAAGGAAATTAATTTCATGGATGCTAAATATTTGCAAATATTATCGATCTATTCACATCCTTTTGAGTTTTTCGTAAGTAGTAGTAATCAGATTGATTGAGTGATTCGTCCAGAGCCCATAGAGACAAATATATGGCACAAAATATGAAGTTTCAGGATTTTTCTGTTTGCGCCGTCTTTAAACTAAAAATGCCAGACATCTGCATATTTTATCATGGTAATTGTATTTGCTGAAGTAAAAATTGTTCTTTTAATGTTTATTTTTATTTTGGGAACAGCTTGAAATTTTAACAAGACAATGATGCGCTTTGAGCATGCGCAGAAACTTGTTTTACCGTTGCTACGGCAACTGAGCTCTGACGTGCAGTACTGCCATATCGATTTCTCCATCGGAGAGCCTTTAATTAAAAGTCACTTAAATGAAGACTCTGAATATAGTTCATCTTTCAAACATCAGAATATCATTTAATTAAAGTCTCATTAAGCGAATTCTAAAACGAAGATTCTAAATATAAACCTAAGAACGTTTCCGAATAAGAAAGGTTTATCCATTTTTCATACAGAATGCAACCATACACACTATGTTCAGCAATTTTGTGAAAACCCTGCTACATGTATAAGTAGATTATAGCAATCTAGCAAGAAACTGTTTAGGATTATAGAGTAATGCTTTATTTTTTATTTACTCTATACAGATCATGAACAGGACAGGAAATGAATGTCTGTGGCAAAAAAGAATATAGAATTATAAGAAAGAGAAAAAACTGGGCAAAAGCGGAAATAAGTCAAAGGAAACAGGAAAAGAAAAGTAAAAATTAGTAAGAAAGGCAGATATTCCGGAGTGCAAAGATATACAAGGTGGGCGGAAATAATGGTACAACCGAAAAGGTGGTGATTCCTCATGGAAAAGTAAGTCGAAATTGCAAAATAAATTTTTTTTCTTTACGAGACTTCATTTTTAAGAAAATCGACTTCAAAAATCCATCGGGTACACGTGAACTTGAATGTATTTTATTAATTTACGTATTGCTAAAAATGTCGATCTCGTTTTTACATACAAAATTGTGCTCGCCGAATCAGAGAAACATAAAAAGTTTTTAGCGTGGCATTGTATATGAATACGAAAAAAAAAAATCCTGACATTGTATACAAATATAAAAGAAAGTAGTATCTCTAGCGCGATGCCTTAAGTCGAGTATTAGTCAAGTGGACATGTAACTGATGGATTTTTAAAGTCGGTTTTATTAAAAATGAAGTCTTGTATTAGAGAAAAAAATTACTCTGCAATTCCGATTTACTTTTCTATGAGGAATCACCAGTTTCTCGGTTGTACCATGATTTTTGCCCTACCCTGTATACATAAATGGACCTAAATGATAGAGTTAAATAATGCTAATAAGTATAATATACATGTCGTCACTACAGCGGAACGAATTTTAATGTATAAAAGTACTTTGCTATTATATTGCGAATTGTTTTGACCTAGAAATAACCAGAAAAACGGAGGCTTTTGCGTTGAACAAAGTTTACATGTAATAAAAAGCAATACCGAAATATTTGCTGTACTTTTTGGAATACATCAGATTTCAATACTCAATAGGGAAAAAGTATCTGACATGGCATACATACACTTTTCTCCAAATTCTTATGTAATGGCGCAAAATGAGACCACGCTGAATCAAAAATTTTTCTCATTATGGAAACACAACACTGTAGAGAATACATTTCCTATCTCCCACATCAGTACATCATGATATAACAATACTTAATCGTGAGAACGTTTAATTGTGAAGGATTATTTCCCAAATTAGATATGCCGAATTAAACTTACGTAAAAATCGAAAAACAGAAAGTTGTTTGCTTATGTATGTTTATCTTTTAATTGTCTATATAACTACGGAACTTGATACTAAAATAATTATAAATTAAAAACAAACAAAGATATCAGCGCAAACAGGCAATTACATCAGTCGATACATTAAATGATGCTTGAAGATTTTTAATATAATATATCGTAGCATTAACACTAAATGCAATCATATCACGTTATCAGAGCTAAATCATACAAGTGGATGGATTGGAGTAAGTTCCTGAGTCAAAATATTAACCTTACTTTCCTCCTCAAACTTAGAATTTTATGAGATTTTAAAAGATCACGATAAGTTTCTTTTTGTGACAATTGTACTTTTACCGTGTGCTTTACATAGACAGTTTTTGGAAAATTTGCCACATTCAGGTTCAAAAGAGCTCACAGGAATCTAGCGAAATAGGGCTTAGTCGAAAAAAAAACAACTCATTTCTTATACAATATCTTCACTTATATCTTCCGTGTGATTAATGACATCATTATAAAAAACACATATTATATACAATGGAGTATGAGGATCATTATGATGCAAACAAATTTATGATTATAAGGGAAATTGCAGAGAAATCGCGATAAATATGAGATAAATCGTCGAAAAAATGAGGGAAGCTTGATGGCTCCCTACAAATTTGGCAGCGCCGCATTTCTACGAGTGCGGCACAAGCAGCAAACGCGAAATGCGCGTAATTCGAATCAAACAAGTATATAGTATTCATACTTTTTATTCTCTCGGAATATACATATAATTTATCAAACGGTAACATTCTAAATCGAATATGTTTGATAAACATTCATCCTTTGGCTCAATTAGTTATTAATTAAAACATTTAGTACCAAATTCTAATTTTCTATCTAATTTGCCATTCTAACTTTTCAAGGAAAAACAAACGGCATGGCTCCTCTGGGCTACTCGAAGTGCTGCGCGACTGACGGCAAGCTACTGGCGCCTATGACTTCGAACCTCGAAACACGAATTCTCGAAAATTCGATGCGGCGCTGCCAGATTTCTTGCGCTCATATAATATCTTCATAAACGGATGATATTTATCATTTGTCAATTGCAATTGGGTTCTAGATAATTATTATGTCTAATCAACTATCCGGAACCTCAGAATTCTTACGTAGTGCCGAATTTAAAGTCACGAATATTTTATATAAGTAGGTTGGTAGTGATGACTTCACGCAATGTAAAAGCATAGGAGCCTCCCCTCTTCCCGCTGTCTCCGCGGAAGACTTGATCACCAACCTTAACACTATGATATGTTAAGCTGATTGATGATGCATTTTAATTGTTTTATTTCCAAACATTTAGCCCAATAATTCGCAAAAATGTTACCTAAAACACTTCATCAAATATTATAAATTCACACTGTATTCACAATTAAACGGGGACGGATGTAACATTTGCCTAATCAAGCAGTAAATTAAAATTACGACTTGAGCAGAAAGTGTAAAATTACTGCTTGTGTATGGCAAGCAATTGTACGCTTATGTACAATCATGACTTACATGCATCGTAAAGAAAAGTACCATATAATCACAATGCTATTGGAAGTTGCATCAATGGATTGCTCATTAAAATTGCTACGTTACCGATCGTTCAAATAGTTCATAAATTATTATCCGGCACATAATGGCATAATTCATGCGTTAAATTTAAAGCTGGCACGAGTCTTCCTTAACTTATTATCTTATTAGCCAGTAAAAACTGAATTTAATATTTCGATTAATTCCAATGGGAATGTGAATAAGAGATGAGTTTCTCTGCGCCGCTACTAATCATGCTCTAATGCTAGTAACGGTCAGTTACATTTTTCATGCACTTGCTGCAAGTAATTCAACAGGGTCAACTTTAAATATCAGTATGTATCATTCGTTAATTGATCGTACTGCGGATTGCATGTTTCTCACGTCGCGTGATTAAAATCATCTATAATTATTAGAAGTTTTGAGTAAAAGTTTTTGAAACTACTAGAGTTCACGTGGTATTGCGACAATAATATTTTTCTCAATGTAGACACCTCGACTTCTGCTTTAATTGACAATTTATCTATTTGACGAAAGATTAGTTTTTAGCATTGCTAGGGTTTCTGCATTCCGATTGTTTCGAACATTACAGAACCTTATTTCATCTACAAACACTTGAAAAAGGTGTCACAATTGATTTTTTTCTTTTAAGAGTTTTATTTTATTTTGCTCTAAAAATAAAAAGTACGATTTCGAATTTTCACCTATGTTGATTTGAGAATTACAAGTTTCGGGTCGCTATAATTTACGTATGAGTTTGGAAATACAACTGGAATACAAACCAGCATATTCGTTTATTAATACTGTGCCAACGTGTTAATAAATTCTATTATGATCAAATGAGAGTACATGCGATATACGTAAACTCGTCGATACACTAACTATAAATATAAAATTAAGAAAGTATCTAATATTATGTACAATATAACATGCAGTTTTTTTCCTTATGTTATAATAAGCATGTGATGGGATAAAGACTCATGAAAAGTTCACTTTATGTTATCATCATTATACGCTCTAAAATACTGTTAATTCAATAACTACGTAGCAAACATATATTAATGAGCAAATCTGGCAACCTACATTGAGTGTGTTGACAAAGTACCTACCTTCGCTGCATAATGATCACATCTGCTGAATGCTGCATCACTGTACTGCACTTTGTAAATAAAAGTTGGCGTTCTAGGTAATACAAAGCTCATAATGGTGTCTAC
Source organism: Cephus cinctus (assembly GCF_000341935.2). Lineage (NCBI taxonomy): Eukaryota > Metazoa > Arthropoda > Insecta > Hymenoptera > Cephidae > Cephus > Cephus cinctus. The sequence continues at coordinate 221,719 of NW_014332824.1, forward strand.
TTAAGAACAATCCTTATTTCACTAATTGACAGTTGTTTAATACAGAAAACGCTGCCTTACTCTGTTTTTGTCATTTTGGTTATATTCAAATATAAAACAATATATGCACTTATTGACATTATTTTTATTTTGGGTTGAGTGGGTTTTATTTGATTTCATACTTAGAGTACAATTTTGCTTGAACCATAGTACTCAATAATATATCAGGAATAAAACTAGACTACAACTTTTTTTTCTATACATATTTAAACAAGAAAATTAATAACAACTACAGTAACATTACTATACATCATATTTTATATGCATAAACATAAAAATATTTTAAAACTCAGGTAAATGGTTCTTACTCGATGTAGTTAAAGCATTAGCGTCTGTATACTGAATTATCCGAGTAAAATGGTATTATTATTATCTTTATGATAAGATGAAGAATGGTCGAGCTAATACAATTCGGTATTCCAGTAATTATTTTTTTTTGTATTGCTAATTAGTTTTCCCTTTAAATCTATTCAAATATATAAAACTTGTTTCTGTTACCTGATTGTAACAAGTTGGTAATTGAGCAAATGCTTAGATCGTTAGTAGTAGCATTTGAATTGAGCGATCATGGGAATAAATTTGTTATGCACCCATTAATACGTTACATTATTTTACCAAGCACAGTACGGTCAATCGCATTAATGGTAATAACGGTAGACGCCGTGCGGTGAGGTAAGAGAGGAGATTGGCCTGTGCGTGGGACGTAGAAAGCGCTACGGTGCGAGCGAGACGCCAGAGCGTCGCTCGGTGCGTCCTTGTTGCACAGCACGAGTGTAAGCGACACGCCAACAAGGCCCCTCATGCGCAATAGGGCGCTTGGTGGGGGACTGCTAGTGTCCGGGCGCACGCTCTTGCTCTCTCTCGCAGACTAACGCTCTAGGACGAGGAGAACAGCTACTACCCCGATAAGAAATGAGAAGGAGCTATGGGACTTTCGGTAGTAGGAATGAGATAGACTTTTCGATTATCCATCCTCGTCAAACAGCGTTAGTAAGAAAAAGAGAGATATATACGACGTGGTGGCTAGGAACAAGTGTCACAGCGTCTAACGCATTGTGAATAGGTGCAACTCAGGAACCTATCGCCGTCTCGCTTATACTCGTGTTGTGCGAAAAAGACGCACGGTAGGACGCTTCAATGCGTTAGACGCTGGGATACTTGTTCCCAGCCACCACGTCGCATATATCTCTCTTTTTCTTATTAACGCTGTTTGACGAGGATGGATAATCGAAAAGTCTATCTCATTCCTACTACCGAAAGTCCCATAGCTCCTTCTCATTTCTTATCGGGGTAGTAGCTGTTCTCGTCATAGAGCGTTAAGCTGTGAGAGAGGGTAATAGCGTGCGCCCGGACACGAGCGGTTCCCCACCAAGCTCCCTATTGCGCATGAGGGGCCTTGTTGGCATCTCGCTTACGCTAGTGCTGTGCAAGAAGGACGCACCGAGCGACGCTCTGGTGCCTCGCTCGCACCGTAATGCTTTCTGCGTTGCACGCATAAGCCAAGATACGCGAGCAGTCGTCTCCCAAATCTCCTCTCCTACCTCACCGCACGGCGTCTACCATTGTCACCATTAATGCGGTTGACTGTACAAGCAGTAGTATTGCAAAAAATGAACAAATATATTGTTTTTCTAATAGCATGTGAGTTTTAGTATAAAAATTCACTTGCGTGTTAGCTGCTCACTGACGTTCCTTCACACGATCACTTCAAGGCGTGTTCAGAAACTGCGTCCGACTAAACGAAACTAAACGAAGGAGGGATCCGTGTTGGAGGTACGCAAAAACGTTGCCCTTTCGCACAGAGAAAGTTTGATCGTAATGCGTTCCCAATCTTGCTGCAATTACGCGAGCGCATCTTTACTTTCATGGATCTTTTATTGGGAGAGTTTGCAAGTAGTCACGCTTTTGCAAAATCATAATACTTATTTCTATATGCTTAGATACCATTTCATGTGTATCGCAAAGGCATACCAGGAGAATGATTCTATATACACTTTGAGCATTATCATAGCTTTTCACAGCATACATTCATATACATTATGATCATAAAATGAAACATACTACTATACTATTAGTGTAGTGCATTCATACTCTTAGCAATGTATTCTTTAGGTAACACGAATATGCGTACATCATCAAGTGTAACATACCAGAGGAAACAAAAGAAAAATCGGTCCCATGAAGGAATATGGCTCAAGGCTCAGTGCTGTAATACAATAGTTGAATCTTGGAATGTCGAAAAAAATATACAGGTTACATTACTTTTCGTAATAGGCAGTAAACACAGAAAATGACAGGGACGATTATTCTAAAAAAGAAAGCAAAAATAAGAATAAACGGTAAATCTCATGTTAAGGGGGAATGGAACAGCTCGACGAACTGAACTCGACGAACGACGAACTCGTCTCGAGTTGACGGTGCTGCCGCATGAAGGCCAACTGGGGAAATAAGCGTAACGTGACACGGTGTTGTCGGGCTGTGCCGTTGCCGTTCATACTACTACAGTATGGCGTCATCGAGTAGTCGGCCTCAGTAGCGTTGAGCAGTGTAATATCGCTCAAAAAACACTTACGTGTAAAAAACTGCGCCAAGTACAAGAGTGCTGTGCATTCCTCTAATAAAAAGTATTGATATCAGATTATCGAGGCCAAGTACATAAGTCACTACATGTTTGCTATTATATGATCTAGCACTGGCCCATCATTTTAGTTGTATTTTCAAAATTTCCTATAACGTTTTCACTACTCTTTTACATTACTACTGCTTCCCGTAGTTGATTATGATTTAATGGTTATTTAACAATTATTAAAACTTTAGCTGATTCCGTATCGAGTACTACTTGGCGGGTCCGTGCCAGGAATTCCAAAGTACTTACTTTGAACGTACTAATAGTATCCTAAAACTATATGTTTGTTATTAAGCTTTTACCGTGATTATTTTTGACGAGTTATTGTGAATGAGCTGTATATAGAAAGTTGACATTGGTTTTGAG
>NW_014332824.1:225321-290880 GCF_000341935.2 Cephus cinctus
CGGATATCACAAGTTTTTGTTGCTTAACGGGACATAGAAGCTCTAAGCACTGAAATCTATATTATCACATATATAAAATGTAAATGCATTATGATGTTGCTAATCAGAAAAGTATATTGCGTTGTCGAAAATATTTAATGGCATATAAATTTAATTTGTAAGTCCCTTTTTCTAGAAATGCATAAAGACATATACAAATTTTTAAAGAAAATGTAATCTTCAATGCATATAAGCGTCATTAATGGTGTCCGGCTTGTTGAAGCCGTGTGGCAAACGTAAGAGAGGAGAGTGTGCTGGATTATTGACGTACCTCAGGCCGTGCGAACATCAGAGAGGATACTATAGTTGGAGCGAAGCACCAAAGCGTCGGTCGTTACACACTTTTCTGGACTTCTATGTCTGAAACCTAGATACAAGGAACTACGGAGCGGAACACCTGGACACCCTGAACTTCCACATCCGACACCTAGATACAGAATACTACGGAGCGGAATACCTGGACACCCTGGACTTCCACATCCAACACCTGGACACAGAAAACTATGGAGCGGAACATCTGAACACCCTGAACTTCCACGTCTGACACCTAGATGTAAGAAACTGCGGAGCGGAATACCTGGACAACCTGGATTTCCACGCCCGGCATCTAGATACAGGAAAGTACGGAGCGGAGCACCTGGACAAACTGTCACCTAAAATACGAGGAACTATGTCGAAGCACACATATACGTACATCCATATACGCGCGCTCCACATGAATGCTATTAAAAACTTAATAATTCTATACTGTTGTGAGAGCACCCTTATACTAACTGGAAATTCGGTATGAACGGTAAGTTCACGTATAAAGTGTATTTGATTGTGTTGTATATTCATTAATTACTAACACCATACAGAGTACAAATAGGTAAAGAAGGTAAAACAGTCAGCGTCATCTGTCGTATAAAAAAGGCGATGGACTTGCCAAGACGACGACGAAACTGAAATAAAATCATCTCGCTCGGCATCTCAATACGCCCTGATCTCGTACACAAATCGTATTGCACGTGATGGCAATCAATTCAGAACCCTCAATTTCTATAGTGAATGTATCAATAATAATAACATATTATATAAGTTAATAACATATTTCGTTCCAAACACAGGTATAAGAGTTAACTCAAATAAAGAGTCTCTGCGAGCTGTGCCCTGTACAGCCGGTTGCCTGTATGTACTTGGCGCGAGACTCGACCGAGTCTCCTGATAGCGCGTCGAGCATCAATAAGTATTTACATCACGGGATAATGAAAATAACGATAAAGCAGCAAATGATGCCTAAATTTCATTTACTCGATTATTATCTCACAAGGAGAGTCTCCAACAATCTGGTTTTCGTAATTTTGCTTCCTCATAGAGGAAGCTATGTTTTCATGAAAAAATTTGTTGTCGAGATTTTCATGTTAGAATACTTAACATGGTATAAAACGTCAAGAAAAGTAGTTTAGAAAAAATGTCCGTATGTATGTGTGTGTGTTTGTGCGTGTGTGTGCAGGGCTTCGAAAATTCAATTGCCTCTTACTCAGTACTCGTTAGAACGATCGGACTGAAATTTGGCACGAAAGTAAAGTAGATATCCCTCTTTAAATGTTGCAATTTTTAATGAAATATATGCAGCTATTCAGATTTTGTCATTTAAAATTTTTTGAAAAAAAGGCGTGGTCGCTCTAACTTTCGTAAAGGTTCGACGATTTAGGTAAATAGTTCTTCGTAACTGAAGATACGTTCAATGTTGTTTGGTATTGAATTTCGACAAGATCGCTAAAGCGGTTCAGATTTTACGTGGTTTTGAAATTTTTAAAAAATTATCGTTAGTGCATCAGCTTCCGCAAAATTGAAGGAAGTGAGCCAAAACTTTGTACATAATGAAAATATGATGCAACCGTGTTTGTTACAGCATTTCATAGCCGTGTGTAACGTGGCTAGTTTTTTTTAGATTATACATTTTTTATTTTTTATTCCTGTAAGTACCAAAGTTCAATTGTACATAACTCGCGAAAATAAGTCGAAGAACTTCCTCATAGTGGAGGCTTTGCGAACGAAGGAAAAGAATCAAGAAGCAAAGTGTAAGATTCTACTTTGCATCATCGTGATAAAAAAAAAACCAAGTAAAATAATGAGGAAGCAATTTGCAAGGTTCTACCTTGCAGCCTTGTTTTTATACTTATGGTACGTGAATCTGAGAACTCGAATAGCAGTTTGCCAAAGCAGTTTGATGCCATATTTAGAAATTCTTAAGAAAATCGAGTTTGAAGTTTTGCGAAAGCTACATACATACACCAAATGTGTTACAGTATTTGAACACGTTGCGTAGTTCATCTGGTAGCGCTCGAGCCAAGTAATGGCGGGGTCGCTGTTTCAAGTCTCATTTCTAGGAGTTTTTTCATCCAATTCGCCTACTTACGTTATTTAAATATAAAAATCACCACATCTATGCCAATTCACATATATGTATATAATTATAATCTTCAATGAAAATCGCACGTTTTATTTTTAATTGTTTCTAGCTTGAAATGTCGAATAGGCGAAAAAATAATAATCTCCAGCGGTAATATTCTTTCATTAATAATATACATATATGTATAATAATTTGGTGTACATAAAGCGCTTGCGAAATTTCAAAGTCGATTTTCTCGAGATTTTCTGAATATAGCATCGAATTGCTTTGGCAAAGTGCTATTCGAGTTCTCAGCTTCACGTACCATGAGTATAAAAAAAATTACAAAAACCCAATTGTTGGAGACTCTCCTTGTGAAATGATGAAACAGTGAACGAACGACGCAGGTGAATTTGACGGAGGATTATCCTGTCCTCTGCGTTTCCTCTACAGCGCATATTGACGTCATGGATACACAAGCGCTCGAAGCGGCAAACGACTCAAGTTTTAGGCGAGGAAAATCTGCGTATTGACAGTTCTGTATGTTAATACCCAAAACTCTCGGAAATGGCTGTACCACGAAAATTTCCATTGAAATGGTGTTAAGCTTATACATGTAGAACTTTCCCTGCGTAGCCCTTTTTTTTATTTTCGTCCGTGATTCTGTGCAATAATGCGATAAGTGTGAGACAGGGTACGGCAAAGATATCATTAGATCGCCATGACAGGTCCATAAGCTTCCAGTCTCAATTTTCACCTATATTTTATATGTCTCCTAGACAATAATTAAAAAATTCGGCTCTGCACGCAAAGTTACTTTATCGGAAGGCTTTAGGTTTTTGTCATCAATTTATTGATAGTGCTTTCCGTACAAAGATTGTTGGGTGCGAACTTTCCTCGTTTCGAGCTCTCGTACATGTGACACACGCATACATAGGAATGTCTGTTCCATTCCGCCTTAACGCACTAAGAATTCCTCTTGTGCATTCGTAAGTACATGAATCGAATAGAGGCGGACTCGTAGTTATAACGAGGGAAAGTGTCTTTAATTTTTAGGTTAAGTGAAATACTTGATCGACTTAACAATCGTGACACGCATCGCTTCCATTATTAACATCACGAACAATGCCTCATTAGCTAATTGACTTGCTATTCGAATTCGAAAAATTGGAAGTTGCGTTTCATTGGATTACAGAATCTGAATACAATTACACAATTAAAAACAGAATTACACTTACTGTTTAGGAAGAGCAAGCGCAGAAGAAACATGAAACTTGAGAAACAATAAGAATCGGATGACGTATGAGGGTTCACCATACACGACTATTCCTCACTATCTCACCAAGAACGCTGAAAAGTTCCACCTTCATTTTTAGAATGGGAAGATGCAACTTCTTTCTGAGAAACGGCGAATGCTAATCACTCTTGCGACATTCCTACTATGCATGTAGTACACAAGCGTACATAGGTAGTCATCTGTGGCTTACAATGCTCAAAACGATTATTCATGATTTAATCATGATTATTGTATATACTATGTTATCGACACATACGTATGCATTTATATATGGGTATGACAGGCGATTTCATTGCAGCGACGAGTTTTTTAGTATGAGTATACCAGCTTTTGCAAAACTTTATAAGATTTTTGATGCTATAAATAGACAACTCGTTATTAGAATAAACGAAAGTAAAGAAATATAATTTTTTGTCCACGGTACAATATTTATTATTTCTTTTGCTAGTCGTTTTCTTATAATTTCATTTACATCTTTAATATTACAAATAAAAAGTAGTATTAGTTCAATAGGTTTAATACTGTTCACTGCAATTCCCAAATTGCATGCTGGATAAAATTTTGTTTTTGACACATTGCGTGATTGAAATTGGGTATATAATATTGCTATTTGAATTATTACGAGGAACTATAATGAATTAATGCATACACACATAATAGATCTCATCAATGATTATTACGATTCTATGAAAGCACCTGTTAATTTTCGTCAAAATTTGATCTCGAATTTGGATATCCGTTATGAATTATTGTCGTACAATATTTAGGAAATAATAGAATGATATGGAACCCCCTCGAAGTGAAGTGAAAGTTTCATATTAAGCCCACGTTGTAGCTGAGATTTCAAGGATTAAAATACGATATTAAACATCCAAAAATGAGTTTGCTAAAGGGTTAAATTTTTCATTTGAAAAAACGCATAAATTTTGCGAGTTTCGCTCGAGGCCCACGGCGGACAATTGCTTGGCGCGCGTAGTAGGGTAGTAGTCACCCGAGTACCTCGAGCGAAACTCGCAAAATTTAGGTGTTTTTTCAAATGAAAATTGTAACCCCTTAGCAAACTCATTTTTGGATGTTTAACCTCTTAGGCACTATGCGCCACTATAGAGGCTTTCGCGGATGCCATACTGAATTGTATTATTAATTAGTAGAATAAATTGTTAAAGTTAAAATGAGTGTATCATATCTTTAAGAAAAATTATAATTTAATCATCAAACACTTCATTCCAATGTACTCGTGTAAAGAACAGCATTACCCGTCACACATTGCAGTGCCGTATCATTTACACGTAATTCGCGTTGAACTCTGCCGTACAGAGAAACAGCCCCGCGCAAAATTCAGCCGTTCCTAAGAGGTTAATATCGCGTTTTAATTCTTCAAATCTCAGTTACAACATGGGTTAAATATGACACTTCTATTTCACCGCAATCCTAATGAAAAATGGCGGGGAAGCTTCGGGTGCGCTTGCGATATTTTGAGATCTCCGTCACGGGATCATCTCTGAGAACAATAATTTTGTGAAAATCTCCAGTATCATTAAATATGATGTCACGCAGAAACTGCACCAGATTGGCCGGCGCGTTCGGAAGTTATGGCCAATTAAGTGTTTTCACTTCAAGGGGGTGTAACTCCCCCTAGAGCGATGCTACAGGAGGTCAATGGGGGTGTTTTTCTAATGCCGAAGGATGCTCTTACTCGTGCCCCAATTACAAATATGAATTTTCTTCCGGAACTACTAGTTCTCGCAGTTTTCAAAAATTTCCAAAATGCACTATTTCACTCCAATTCTTGCCGTTCAACTATTTTGTATCCGATCGGGATAACCCCTTTACCATTCCAACGGGAAGGAAATTTCCTAACAAATAAGTTTTTGGTTTTTTGAAATCGGTCATAGTTTCGCAGAAATACACAAAAATTCAAGTGTTCCACTTCAATTGCCCATTACTGTATATGTATAAGAAATATCAAATTTCGGATGTAGATGAATCGATGAAATTTTAGAGACGTCAGATGCATAAAATACGCTTTTTTGCAATGGCGATGTATAACATGCTATTGCATTGTTTATATAACAACCATTTAAACTTTAACAAATATTACTTGGATATAGGTGCGAACGATCCACGAAACTGATCGTTTTCTCATAGATATAATTTAAAGATGGCTAGAAACATTTCTAAGGGATATTAAATGAAATGAAAATAGGAATATGCTAATTGATATAAATCGCTGACTTGATGTCAAAATTTTTTAATCATCGAATACAAAAAAAATATATATGTATTTTTTAGAACTTATTGCGCGTTTCCTTTATACAACAATATAAATGTAACACAGAGAGTTCGCATCACGGTAGCATGTATACTTTATAGCGAATTAATTCGTTATCGTACAAACATTAACTCCGATATTAATATAATATAAAACTCCGACTACAGATATTGAATATCTGTAATCAATGCTTTCTCATCTATATTCAGATCTTGATTTTTTTTTAATTTCAATTCGATCGGATAATTTGTTTACTCGGCATTTTCAGTACACAAATTCGTTTCCCTCACATAGGCTTACATTCTCTTTCGGATAGCTGTTGTATAAGATACTTGAACATTTTCTATATGGTAGCGCATGAAAGTTCCTTTCAAACCACATTGGTTTATGATCAGTATCTTTATTGTTGTAACATTTCATAATTATGAGCACGTGTGTATTAGACAAGTTGATAAAGGCCACGAGACTTTTTATATGTTGCATTGGGCATCCATACATGTTCTCATACTATAATAAAATACATACCAGTGACAGTATTAGGCGATTTGCGAAGATCTTTAGATTGAGGTCGTGAGAAAGTCACTCTCGGAAAATACAACTTCGTTATGTTTGGGAAAATGGTTTTTGGAGCTTTTGATGCTGAACTAGAAACGAAAGTATGAAAATTGTAAAGTGCGTATAAATATGTAACGTTATAAATATGTATAAAGAAACCAATAATTACGTACTTGAGGTCATGACGCGTCTTTCGAGAAGGCCTCGATTTCTAATGTGCACGCCAACCGGATTACTACGCGTTGCTGCCAATGCGCATATCAATCGCGTTGTGCTATTTGGGACACCGACCATACAAATTGATGTCGCTCTTGCTTTCGTGTTTATGACGTGTTTGTGAGGAAAGTTCCGGAAGTCTCTATTGTTTATAATAGGATAACTTCTTTCGCGTCTTTTATCGTCTCTTATTTTATAAGACTTTTGTAATCTCAAATACATCATGTTAACTGTGCCTATTGCGGAGACGCTTTGTAAAAATTAGTGAATCAAATAGTTTCAGATTTAACATTAGAAGTATGTATTGAACGTGATTATGAATAAGGAGCACCTGGTAAACTGGATAGACTTTCTTCATCGACTAATGTTATTTTAAAGTCGCTCACCATCGTTTTACTTATAATTTTTGTTTCCTTTTGAAAAGTCTACTCGAATTACGAAAATTATTTATACAAGGTTACTCTTTGAAAAAGGAAGGATATATGATGCGAATAACCCATTTTTTTAAATATAAGGTTTCTAGGCACCATTATATGTAGCGATACAATCAGTATCTACTTTGAGCAGTAATAAGATATAATGAACGTAAAAAGTCATGATATAGTTTTTTATAATATAATGTTTTTTTAATAGTTCCAAAACAATTAAACTGCACATGGTTCACCGTAGAATCTATAAAAAATATAGTCAAGGAAAAAAATTTAATATATCTCAGCGCAAAATAAAGCACTTATATAGTTTCTCGCGTAAATTTTTTACAAATCTACTTAGGGTTTACTGAAAATTTTATAGGGCGCGACCTGTCGAAAAGAAACAGATATTTGGGATGGACTATATGTATACATACATTGTAACGTTCCGTTCTTATACCCCTCCATTGTCTATCTCTTTTCCTTCCCAATTATCCATATCTCGCCCAACATAGTGCATAGCGCACTGTGGATGTGCATAATAGTATCTGAGAGAACTCCTCAAATTCTATAACTCCTCCAAACTCCTATCGACCTCTGACAGCAACGCCGATAAAGGAAATGGAAAATAGGACCTTTAAATCCCTAATATTACATTCCTTTGAAATTAGTCACAACGAAAACCATGAGGAAATAATATTACCGATTATTATCTTGAATATTTCAAGAATCCAAACTCCAGTCATGTGACGGGAATCAAAAGAAAAGAGTACCCAAGTACTATGAGTCGGCACGTGCCTACTACAAAAGAAATACCACCAAGCCGGTACTTGAAGAAACCGCTAATCCAATTAGTCAAATTAAATTGTCAAATTAAGAAATAAATCAAAATATCAAATCAAAAAGCGACGTTAACACCTCGGGAGAATCCTCTGAATCATTATCATGCCTATTATCAGCTGGCCTACAGTCATGGACGCATTGTACAATCTGCTGTATTAAAGTTCCGGCTATCTCTGTCCCACTCCTAGAAGCTAGCGCAGGGAAAAGATAAACAAATACACTTCTTGTCGCCTGCGGTACAAGAAGAAAGACTGTACATACACAATTATAAGAGTGTTTGAGAGAATGATATAGTAATTAAGTGATTTTCTAGCATATGATTTATAGAACAATATAGTACGATTATTTAATTTTAAAATCAAGTGTTGTTTCCTATCAGACGCCTGCCCAGTGCACAAATCTTTTAAAAAGTCTCGTCATTGCTAACACTTGAAAATGGCGAAACGTCTCAATATATGTGTGAGTGTGTATAAATATATTGTAATGTGGCGTTGCAGAGCTGGAGGGGATGTTCAGCTAGGAATGAGCGAAAAAATAAATAAATAGGACTTATCAGATCGGACAGTGCCCGACTTGGCAGCCCGAAGGTATCGGGTTTGATTCCCGATCAGAACTCCTAATTTTTCGGAAATTCCTAGCTCTCTAGCACTCCCTGGCGGGGCACTGTGGATAAATTAATTATAGCGCGGACGAGCCAGGCACCCGGCTATATAATATATTACCTAATCATTTAAAGCGTTTTGGAGAATTTTGCTGCATGTTACGATTACTTAATGTATTTTAATTACAGCATTATTTTGATTTGCATAATCATATATTTAATTTATATCACTTATTTGCACAGTGTTATTACTATTCCAACTTCTAGTATATCAATTAATATAAAACTGAGTAACAATCGTTCACAGCAAGAATGCTTATTGCAATTGTAGAAAAAATCATATCTATTATTGAACTGTTATTTAAATTTTGGATTAAGAAGAAAATTTATTTGTAGTTATAATTCTTCCGCGTACTTCTTCTCAAAAACTGTAATTTACAAATTATGAGAGACTGCAAGATTAGTGAAGAATTCAAATGGTTTTATGCTCAAACGTTATGAATTAGCGGAAATCAGGATCTCCAAATTAATCAAATTGATGCTAATCCTCGGATAAGTTAGTAATCCGAGAATTGGATAATACAATGTTTTAGCGTAATCGAAAGGTATTGTATCTCTGCACTTATTTCATCGTATGTTACGACACCGATTGAATTTCATTGAACGCATTAGCATGCGACACCACTTCTATATAATAAAGCAAAGCTCTGGTACGAACTTATTCTTATATTGCATAAAAAATGAATTATTGATCGGAAGTACTCGATAAAGGTTTAATAAAGTCATTGAACCGTGACGCATCAGGGATTGCAACTAATTAACAATCTTCATGGCATCCAGAGGAGAAAAAGGAACAAGAAAAACTATCACCTCGTTCCTCGCTCGGGCGAACACGAGGAAAGCGAAAGGCTCGATGAATCAGAGCGCAACCGACGCGCCACCACGGGATCACGCTTGGTACTATTTCTACGATCACATATGTGTATGTACGGACGCTGAAAATATGATATGGTTCACATGTCATCACACATATACACTCTGACCAAACCTGTTCTACATTTCAACACCGCGTTTTTTCTATCTGTTTAATTTGAATTAAGAAGGTTTAGTCGATGCATATTAGTCAGCTGAGTGACTTTTCAATAAACTTGCATTTATATTTAAGAATATTCCTTTAACACTAGAAAGACTGAATGTGTTAAGAAATTTGTTTAAAATTAATTTTGAATGTTTTTTACATTATTTACAGTTATATACTTCTATTCGAAATTTATTTCATGGGTTTAGGGCGAAAAATAAATAAAATAAATAACTTGTTAGAACAAGTATCACTGCATAAAGATTGGAATAACAAGTACTACTTTAGCTTATTGAGCAACTGCAACTTATCAAGTATACGCCCAAATCGACAATTTATCATGTACTTGTATGTTATCATGTGACGATATCGAAAAAAAATGAAAACTGTTATTTCAATACAGAGCCGAACTGGGCATATAAGAAATTTACTCAATTCAATAATAAGAGTCATTTGATTATTTGAAATTTCCCAAGCAGTCAAAATGACTTCCTTGGGCAATCTAGTGTTAAAAGGAAAGTTTATTGCATATATTATACATTAGTCTTTTCTTGATGATGCGAACAACATATTTTTAACATGTTGTAGTTTAAAATTTTTTTTAATATTAATAAATATAAGATATACCCATAGTTGTAGGGCCGTGTTAAAGAAGATGTAGGTCAATGGTTTTAAAGATTTCTCAAGAAAACGGTTCATCTGAAATAAAGAAAGTAAATTTCTTTTAATTACATTGATGTACTTCGATGTACTAATAACACTTCGAGATATCTTTAAAAAACCGTCAGATTTTTTAACAAAAATTCGTACTTTATTTAGATCCATTACCAATTTGCGAAAAATGACTTGATAAGTAAATTGTGCGATGGAGATTTAGTGGGAGTTAGTATTTTATTCTACGTATCACATCTACGTATGCTTGCGTATAGTTACGTATTAAAAATTTGGAACTACTGACGAATCAGATTTAATTGTCTAGAAAAAACAATTACTCTTATGTTGACAATGCCGTAATAATAGAAACATTCAAGACTTTCGATTTTAGAAGGACACAAGTTTACCGTATTTTTAACATTTAGGTGAGGGAGGTATAGGCAAAATTCGACTGTGTAATAGCAAACATTTGTAGATTATAGTAAATTTGATTGTTCCCACGCTTATTTTTTCAAATCATTTTTGCCTTCAAGTATCGATTTATCCAAATATTCAAATATGCATTTACGTATTTGTGTAAATTTTAACACCTTATATTTTCTTTGCAGTTTCTATGTTTACAAATTGTTGCGTGGTTCTCAACATTTTATTGTTTTAAATTAAATATATCAATGATACTTTAACAGTTTTCCATTTGTCACTAGCAAGAATTGAATATAATCTACTTTTGTATAGCGATCGTTTTGTATTCTCTTGTTTTAGGATTACTTCACGATATCAATAAAGTTGTTTACATCAAGTTATGACGGATAAGTGTAAAAACCAAAAAATATTTAAAAATGAAAGAACGCTGACGCTCCCACAATTTAATTATTTTCAGACAGTAGTGTCATCAGCCTTGTAGAAAAATTAACAGGCAGCCTTCACGCTTAGCAACCAAGCTTAACAGGTCACGCTGATTAAGATTCTCTGACCAGACCTTGCTACAGTAATAACTACTTCCCATCGAAAATACTAACACGGATAATTAAACAATTTCCTTCAATTCCTTTCAAAAAGAAGGAAAATAGAACCTGCTAATCGCAGTTGGTGTACTTGTCTATAGAATATTTCTGAATTTGCGGTAGAAATACGCAGTTCACGGTTGTGATTTGTCAAGCCTTCTTTTCTTAAATCTGCTACTTACAATCAGTCCAGCAGGACACAGTAGAAAGTCTCAGTAGTGGACGTCTAGTAAGTAGTCGGGTACTTTCAAGTTTCTCCAAATAATTGCGATCATCTTGTCAGGCTACTTGAGCGCTACTCGTTTAATATTTGTATGGGTAAATTCATGCGCGTGCGCACATGCATTTATGTCTGCCCACAGTATTGCATTAATAGAGCAAGAAAGTAAACTGGCAAAATAACTCTATTTTTATTCACATCAGGAGAACACTATGAAATTTAATCGAATAGGTAATCCAGTTGTAACTGATTATATGATGATCACAGTTGAAGATATAAGTTTCGGAAATGGTTGCTCTTATTCTACAACAATAGTTTTTATTATATTAAAAAAGAAACTAACCCTTTAATCGTTCACTCGTTATTTAGGTACACGGAGTGTACTCTGAGGTCTAATGGACCCATATGTTTTTTCGTACTATTTCGGCTGTGATCATAAATTGTGATAAAAACTAGATATATTTGGAGACTGTAAATTATAACGAAGATGTTCTTGCAGTTTTTAAAACATTCCGAGCTTAAGAAAAATGTAGAACTGCTTAGAAACTTCCAATACGCTCGGAAAAATAAATATACAATAGATCCAGTTATTATTAATTTTTTTCACCTGAACGGGAGACAAAAATTGATGAGTTTCTGAAAGTTTAAGGATCAGGCTTCAAGTCTTATTACAAATTAAGTCAACCAGATTAACTGTAAAACGTTGAATTATTCAGACAGGTGAAAATGAACAAATTTTGAAAGGCGTTTCTGAGGGAGAAAAAAGAGTATCAATATAGATGTTTACTTGCTCATTATATACAGAGTGAACTACGGATCGTGATCAGTAGAGATTACTTTGTTATTAGCAGTCCGATCGAAAATGCTTTTATCAGCTTTTGCATGGTTTCAAGAGAGCTTTAACGTGATAGTGAAAAATTACTGGTCAACTCTTTTTTTTAAATGTTTTTTCAAGGTTACCTTGAATTTTTTGCAACTGAACATATAATTTTTTTACGCCTGTCTGTTAGAGGATTTCAAGACGAATCCGGCGCATGTAAGGACATGACATTTTTTTCATCAGTTTCGAAAGAAAATTAAAAACTAAATACTCCTTATCACAAGAAGAATCACAACTACGCCGTTATACGCATCCATTCTGTCGTCTTCAGTCACCATCAGTGTAGAGGAGAGGCCATAAAGAATGCAAAACAATCTTTTGTTCACCGTCTACCGTCACCGTCACCATTTTGAACATCACTACAATTAAAATTCGTAAATTTTGACTTGTCAACAACATTGGTTGCGTAATAACGGAAATCCAGAGTGTCCAGATGTTCCGCTCTGTAGTTTCTTGTACCTAGGTATCAGACGTAAAAGTTCAGAAAAGTGTGCAACGAGCGACGCTTTGGCGCTTCGCTCAAACTATAGTATCCTCTCTGTTGTTCGCACGGCCTGAGGTACGTAAATAATCCAGCACACTCTCCTCTCTTACGTTTATCACACAGATTCAACAAGCTGAACACTATTAACGACGCTTATACGTGGCCTCGGACGAAGTCCGGATTCTCCACAGAAATTACCCCGGAAAACAAACGGTTACAAAAACACGACTCACGTCGTCGACGGTCCAAGCAAGAAGAAAGAAGTTGCCTTCCCTTTCGATCGTAATCGGCAGCACCGGAGAGTATCATCCTCTCCCTTATTCGCAACCACCGCTGATTGGTCCTACGGCCCCAATCAGAAATCTCCGATCTGACACCACGCGCTACAATTCAAAATACGTCTTCGCGACAATTCATACGATTCGGGAACAGTGATTACGGGTTGTCCCGCGATGGGCTCCGTCGTCCCCTAGGACTTCGCAACGGTTCACCAGGCGTCCCCGGATTCCCAGTTCGCGAGACTTCGTTCCATTCGTTGATAGCGGTGGGCCTCCGTCATGAGTTGTGGTGCGTTACCGGTGCTCCGTCGTTCGTAGGTCTATGTCACGCGGAAAGAGTAATAGCTCCCTGCTAGTCACTCGGTACGCGTAGATCAGTTCATGTAGCTCGGGTGATAGCGTGCGTAGAGTTGATCCAAGTCGCGAGGTGATTGGCGCGGTGCGCTACAGCGCGCGCAGCTTGGGCCCTGCCGGCGCTCTGACGTCACTCAGCCTTTCGTCCTCGTTCCTCCCACGCTGCTGATCCGTCGCTAGTTCTTCTTCAGATTCGGTAAGCCCGCGAATACAATATTCGCGGCATAGGACATAGCAAAAATCAAAACAACAAAATCAGAAATCAATCAATTCGCAACTTCGTTAGCCCTTGAGGTGGTGGCTTCTTGCCTGGATTCTTCTCTAATACGCGTTTTCCCGCGTAACACCACAGTTCCCGCCGAGGACCTGACGGGGTAAAATCTACCACGTCACAACATATACACATTTTTAAAGAAAATGTAATCTTCAATGCATATAAGCGTCGTTAATGATGTCCAGCTTGTTGAGTCCATGTGGTAAACGTAAGAGAGGAGAGTGTGCTGGATTATTTACGTACCTTAGACCGTGCGAACATCAGAGAGAATACTATAGTTTGAGCGAAGCGCTAAAGCGGCGCTTGTTGCACACATTTCTGGACTTCTACGTCCGACACCTAGATACAAGAAACTACGGTGCGGAACGCCTTGACACCCTGAACTTCCACAACCGACACCCAGATACAGAAAACTATGGAGCGGAATACCTGGACACCCTGGACTTCCACATCCAGTACCTGGATACAAGAAACTACAGAGCGGAACACCTGAACACCCTGAACTTCCACGTCTGACACCTAGATGTAGGAAACTACGGAGCGGAACACCTGGACACCCTGGACTTCTACATCTAGTGTCTAGATACAAGAAACTACGGAGCGGAACATTTATACACCCTGGACTTCCCCGTCCGCGACCTAGATACAGAAAACTACTGAGGGGAATACCTGGACAAACTGTTACCTAAAATACGAGGAACTGTGACGAAGCACACATATACATACACCCATATACGCGCGCTCCACATGAATGCTGTTAAAAACTTAATAACTCTGTACTGTTGTGAAAGCACCCTTATACTAATTGGAAATTCGGTATGAACGGTAGCTTGACGTATAAACTGTATTTGATTGTGTTGTATATTCGTTAATTACTAACACCATACAGAGTACAAATAGGTAAAGAAGGCAAAGCAGTCAACGCCATCTGTCGTGTAAAAAAGGCGATGGACGTGCGAAGACGACGACGACGACGACGACGACAATGACGACGACGGACCTAAAATAAAATCATCTCGCTCGCCATGTGAACACGTCCTGATCCTGTACACTAATCGTATTGAATTTGGTGGCAATCAATTCAGAACCCTTGATTCCTAGAGTGAATGTATCAATAAATTTTTCTCACATACAGCCGTTCATAAAATATTTGAGTCGAAACACAGGTACAAGAGATGCTTCAAGTAAAGGGTCTCGACGGGCCGTGCCCCGTACGGCGGGTTGCCTGTACTTGGCGCGAGACTCGACCGAGTCTCTTGATAATGAGCCAGTCAGAAACAAGTTAATTTATGGCTAATGGTACGGGGAATTATTAGCGTATGCATAAATTGTGATGATTGTATTGCTAGAACTGTCACTTATAAAAATAAGATAAGGAAACTGAAGTAACTGGCCAACAAATGACAAACTAATAGGGCTGAAACAAACATTGAATTTGACTTACAAGCATGTTCCTGCCCGCTGATTTAAAGCATTCGCAATTTATGCATCCGCTAATAGTTGTCCTCCTCATTGGCCTGAAATTAGCTTGTTTCGACTTTCTGTAGAGACATTGAAACTTGAAGTTTCGATGCAGGTGTCATAAAAAACATGTTAATCGTGACTGCTACTTAGCTAAACGAAATTACGCACTTATTATTTTTTAAATAGTTTAAGAAGACTATCCACGGATACAATAATGATGGAGAGTGCGTAAGGCACGACACTGCGACACGGTCTATCTCTCATTCACGTAAATATGGCCAACTCACAAAAGCGTCACTCACCGCCTTCCTAGTTACTCCAGATATCCTCCAGACACAATTTCTTTGATACTGGTCCCTCAAGCGGTCGCAAAACGGCACGGTACATTATTGGTTAATTGTTATACATTATACAATACTATACAAATACCGGTTAATTGTTATACATTATACAATACTATGCAAATCCGACAAAACTAGAACAAAACAGTACGAGACTATACAAAATTTACCAGACGAATACACGTCTGTTCCTAGGCTCCGCAACACCGTGAGTGACGGTAAAAATTTCGAAAATTGGGAACCTTCCCAAGAGGCGCGCTGTAATACATCCCTTAGGCCAATCTGATTGGCGGACCCATCGACTTCACCAGAGAGCTTGCGATCTTCAATTGTTTTCTTCGATTCCGATAAAGTAGATCCTGGCATCTCTCATGTTTGAGATGGCTGCAGTGATATTTTCGGGAGGTGGGAATCACATCCACCTCTGCTCCCTCGATGGACGGTTCCAGGCCGTTACTGCAACTTCCGTATGTCCTCTGGATCGGAGAGATGCTCGCCGAATGTTCCGCGTACCCGGCCTCTTAGGGTGTGTGCTCCGGTCTGGCTGTCGCGTCGGCTCGCCAGTGCGTCCCACCAGGCCCATAGTTGGCACTCTCGGGGCCCGCTGTATTCAAATTTTGACAAGATCCTTTCGGATCCGCTTGAAAAATATAAAACACAAAAAAAACGTTCCCACGGGAGAAATAAATACAGATTCAACAAATAATATACAGTCCAACGCCAGGAAATCCCTTCCCCACGCACAGGGCCTCTCGATGTAGCCTGAAGTCGCAGAATGTTACGTTTTGTGGCGTGCATGTCGAAATGCCACGGCACAACATATATTATGACATATTTTCTTAACTGGACATCGATAACGTGAATCCGAGAGTTAATCTACGCCACCTTTAGCCGTCCACCCTTCGATCATTAGGAACTAGCGGAGCACGTTAAGAACATTTATTATGGCTTATGAAATTTATAAAAGGAGATTTTTTCCAGGAAGCAAGGCTCTCTTCGTAGTATTCTTTGTTCAGGTGAAATTAGAGTGGTTGAGATTATACACTGGCTGGTATTCACCCACTCTGCCTCATCTTTATAGTATAACTCGTGATATAAAGTTACTAATTTCACTGTATCTTAATAGCTTTGATGATAAGCACTTTCACACTTATTGCACACTGGGGCATTTTGAACCTCTTTACCATAATTTTTAGACACCTTTTTGAGCGTGGTACCCGACCCTTGAACGTCGAACATGTTATTACTCAATTGGCACGAATCACCTGCATGTAATCTTCGACTGACTGTAATAGTGTTTCATTGAATCACATCAGATCATGTGGATTATATCGCATTTATATCAAATTTACAAAACATTAATTGATAATATTCATTTATTATTTTCAAATTCTTCTTGTGATTCGCTGACCCTTTTTAAATCTTATGAAGTCGAGATATATATTGTATGTAGTAACTTAAACATTTGTAATTACATTTTATAAGATATAGAAGGCAAGTAGGATTTGCTTAAAAAATTTCAAAATAATCTTATTACTGCCTGTTTAATGGTTAATTTTATAAACACAGTGTTTCTAATTCGATATCCAATTTATGGTTACACGTTTATACTATTTATTTTATAGTTAAATCTTATGTTAATAATACTCATTTGCTATGTTTTAGATCTGATTCGTAAATGACATAAAGCCGCACTATGTTACTTAGGCAAATATTATGCTGTGAGTATAAAAACTAAAATCAAGTTGTCTTTTTTTAAGTACCTAATCCATAATTAACGGTAGTAAAAGCTATTCTGTAACATTTTTATTACATACAGGGACGCTGACAGTATGGGTGTCCGTTCAAGCAATCACCATTCCCATTGATCGCGCTGACATCAAAAGTGTATGTTAATTTTGTAAAAAAAAATTTATTAAATATAGAACGACATGAAAAGCGTAGTTATGGTCACTTTGGAATTAATGATATTATTTACTATTTTGTAATAATTTTTTTGCTCCTATAGCATTTAATGAAAAATGAAATTGAGAACATAGTTACATTGTCAGTAGTAAAAGAAATTATTTATTAAACAATCGTTATCTTACAATTTTGTATTATCATGACGAAAGATGTTAATATTTTTGCAGGCATCAACGCATTCCTCGATGATAGCGAATGGGTGGCGACCATTCACCGGATACGACGGTATTCGCACCAATAGTGGCACGTCTTCAAACAATTACAATGAGCGGCTAACCCATCCCATTTTGGGAAAGTATCAGGAGCACATGGCGTCATCAGAGAAGTCAAGGATTCAGTACAAGACGAATCAGCAGCATGAATACAGTCCGCCGAGTATTTTGGGCAGTTTTAGTGTATTCGGTCATGCTGCCACCAAAGCTAGAATAAAGCATAAAGATCATCCAATCAAGCAGATTCTACCTTCGGAAACAAGGGAATATACGTTCCTGGTGCCGCCACCACGTGATGTCTTTAGATTTGACACGGAACCGCACAGAAAGGGAATTTTACGCGACAACGACGCCTTCCTGAGACAAGCGAGCCTTATATCTACGGGTCCACAGGCTGATATACGCAATGCACCATTTTTCATCAAGCCGACAGGATTTTCGTCATCCACGCACTCACCAGGATTTTCAAAGCTTCGTCCTATTGATGGGTTTGGAATTCAACAAACATTACAACTACCCAGACATTCAGCTCAACCATTTGAGCCCCAGAAGGTCACCAGTAATAACAACAAGGTTTTTCTAAAACCGCCCTCTGCCGAAGTTCCGGCCAGCTTTAATGTCAAGCATAAGTTATCTGAGAATTTTGAGACATTTCAGCAAACTCATACGCCGCAAATTTTAAATGGTAATGCCGGAAACTTCTATAGTCAAGTAGACCACCCAGCACCGTATAAGACGTCATATGAACGCGATCCAGCCTTTCTAGTTCATGAAAGTCATGAGGTTAGCTATGTCACTCCTTCATCAACATTTGGTTTTAATTTCCGACCATCATTGTCCTATGACAATATTTCCCCTTCAAACAACTTTGACACTTCGTCGACAGTGCCGGTCGCCTCTACAACGACGCCCTCTTCAACATTAGGCAAGTTTTTGCAATCTCAAGCTCCTAACACAATTCAAGCTGGAATCGGTGTAGCAACTGCCACCAGCGCCCTTGGTAGCACTTACTACGTCTCTGAGCACCAAGATCTCACATCACCACCTTCGGCATGGCCGATTCAGAAATCAAAATTCACAACAGAAATCAACGAAGTGTTGCCTAACAAAAACTCGCCTATCAAGTTTCGTCAAGAGCCACTCGTCAGTTATCCGACATCGCAACAACAGCGACAGCAGCAGCATCAGCAGCAGCAGCAGCAGCACCAGCAGCACCAGCAGCAGCAGTACCAGCAACAGCAGCATCAGCATCAGCATCAGCAGCAGCATCAGCAGCAGCAACTCCATCATCAACAGCAACGGATTCCGGAACTCGTTTTTCTTCGACCAGATCTCCAGCAGCAGTATCAATCAGCAGGTATTCCAGTTACAACTGTGAAACAACAGACGGTAGAACCACAATATGAGACTCCGGAAAGTATCTCATTGAAACACTTCAATGAGCAACAATATTTGATTCAACAACAGTTGATACAGCGTGATCGGCAACGGCTCCATGAGCAAGAAATGCAGCGGCAACAGAAGATACAACAACAACAAGAAGACGAATTAAAAAAACGACAAGAAGAGTTACGGATACTTGAGAACCAGCAAAAGGAAACTGATTTTAAAAAAATTGAGGCCGAACGACAGGAACACGCACAAGAACAATTACAAAACCAAAAAACTCTCGAACATCGTCAAAGATTTGAGGAACAGCAGAGGTTAATTGCTCAACAGCAACAACAGCAAAGACAATACGAATTGTCACAATTAGTTACAGAAGAAAATATGCACCATCACGATAATGAGCAAATCAACGAGCCAATTAATTATCAACATCAACAGAAGCAACAGCAACAGCCAGTGCAACTGCAACAACAGCAACAGCAACAACTTCAAAAACCTGAATCATCAGACTCGAATGGTGGAAGTGAATATACACAAACCCAAGGAAATAATGAACCGGAAGTGATCACTCGAGAACCGGAATTGAAAATTCGAACTCATAGACCAGTAAAACCACAAAGGGGTCAATATAGGCGACGACGACCGACAACACCAATTTATGAAGTTCAGGCAACGGAAGCTTCACCTCAACTTGAGACCACATTCAATTCCTTATCAGAAGTACCAGTACAAACGACGATACAACCAGATTCATCAACGATATCTGTGAAAGTACGTTCAAGAATTCGTAGACCACTAAATGGGGGAGTCAGGCGTAGACCGCGCCCAACATCGCCATCGGAAGTGGATACTACCGCATCAGCAAACGAAGATGATTATCTAAAATATGATCATGCGCCACAAATAGACTTGGCTAAAAAACGGAGACCAATCCGGCCCACTCAACCGACTCTTGCAGAGGAGGTGGTGACAGAGAGGCGACCTGCTATTAGAAAACGTCCTGGGCATCATGTTCGTGTACATCCGGGGGAACCATTCGAAGCAGAAGTCGTGACAGAAATTATTAAACCGACCAAAACGACTTACAAAGAAACGACCGAATGGGAAAATTATCCTACCAGTTTTGAAAAGAATCCTGTATCGCCTGCCGAGGAATTCATGACACAAGTATATACGATTTCCAGCCAGGAAGCTGAAGAATTATCTACCGCAAGTATACTTCCTGAACGTCAAACGGAAGTTGCATTTCCTGAAGAACATTACATCCGACAGGACGCGTCGCGCGAACACCTTGAAAAATTACAAAATATTCCGCTAGAGGAACTCTTCGACAAACGAGAAGAGAATCAGGTGAATCTTCCGACTACAGCTGCTTCTTATACTACTATGGCAACAACACTGCCAGTATCTATGACAACTACAACTCCTTCTACTGCTACTATAACTACCACAGAATTACAAATGAGCACTACAAATGTCATTCCGTCGACTACTAGAGCATCACATCGAATTCGTCCGTTGAGATTTGGTAACGCAACGCGTCCACGTTTCAGCGTCAAAGATTATAAAAGCAGATTAGATTATAAAAATAGAGTAGGTCAGCTATCAACAACAGAAGCGACATCACATTCAGTAATGCAAACAAGACAAAGAAGCAGCACTCCAAAATCACAGGAAACTTCTGACTCTCCTAGGGAAACGACCGGAAGATACAAGTATATGTCTAGAACCTCATACAGAATAACTTCCACTGCAAAGCCAGTTCGTGAAACGTCTGAGTACAAACAGAGCATTTCTACTACAGACAGGATCAACAGGTTCACACCTAAACGAAAACTCAATCAGAATGGTCATCTTTACAAAAGTAGAATAACATCTTCATCGAGTATTGGAAACGGAAACAGGCAGGATGGTCAGAATGAAATTAGCATTAGGTACAGCACGGCCCGTCCCGAGAACGTATTCTCGTCAGCTATTAGAAGACGTCCAGGTGTCCTCAAGAACAAAATAGAAAACACTAATGAGGAGATTCAAGTAAAGAAAGAGGATGCTACCGAAATGACAGCAGAAGAAACGAGCTTTTACTCAGTAGCCACTACTGTGCCAACGCTGATAGAGAGTGCGAATGAGGTCGTCAGTAAAGAAGAAAGTGCCACTACATCAAAGAAGATCATTGAAAATGTTGAATCTGTGACCAGGAATGAAAAAAGTCCTTTGACATCATCCGAGAATGGCATGGAAATAGTCGAATTGCCTCATGTAATAAGAATGAACAATGATAATGTTATGAGTGACGTTGAAGGTAGTCGTCCAGGTGATCTAACGAGCACTGAATCCACATCTATAATAGAAACAACAACTGCTGCCGATTTACAGCTAGAGGAAGAGTTATTTGCAAAAGCGTCTCAGAGTGTTGCTGATCTAACCAGTTCAGCATCAGCTCTTTATGACAAACCTGGATTGTTTAAAGCTGTTTCGCCAGTTACCGAAAGC
Source organism: Cephus cinctus (assembly GCF_000341935.2). Taxonomy (NCBI): domain Eukaryota; kingdom Metazoa; phylum Arthropoda; class Insecta; order Hymenoptera; family Cephidae; genus Cephus; species Cephus cinctus. Next base: position 247,019 of record NW_014332824.1, read on the forward strand.
CGTGTGGTTAACCCAAATTTTAAAATTTCGACAGATGAACCGACATTGCCAATAGAAGCATTTTTCCAAGAGTTATCCAGTAAGGAATAGTGTAGAGTTTCAGCTGACCCTGATACAAATAGTAGCTGTAGTATGTCTGGAATTTCGTTGAGTTGATATTATTATTTGATATTCCAAGCGTCATATAGTTAGGCGTAAACTATCACACGTGTGCCTAAATATAAGAGATTTGATTTTTTGATCCTTCTCCACGGCACCTTTTCTTCTAAAACATGTAACTTTTAAAAAAATTATTCTTTTTCACTTCATTTTAATTATTCATGTTAAATGTATTCTGTAATTTTGATTTCACTATAATTAAGTTATAAAATTTGTATTCGTTACAAAGTTACATTGCGATTTATGAGCCATTGTGTGACAGAATATGTGTGACCCGCGCGTTGATGTAAAAACTGTGTGGTGTTCTAGGGTTAAATAAATAATAATATGTTTTCTTTTATAATTGCAGACCAAGATTTATTTCACAACTGCTCAGAACACAAATATAGATTTATTTTAAAAATGTATATTATCTAAAAATGAATATCTTTGAATTTCTTGTATTTAATTTGATATATTCGTGAAAGCAAATTATTTTTATAAGATAATGGCGATTAAATGGTATCTGCTGTGACCCTGCTGCTATGTGTATTACGTATTATGTATTATGTTACTACACAAAACTTTAATATTGAATTGATGCCGTTTACACAGACCCTCACCTTAATCGGTACCATAGTACTGCACATAACTCAACTTTGTTATTTTAAATTCATTGCACGTGTATCAAAATAAATTTATCTAAAATTGATGGAATATCTATGATCGCAGCGGTTCAATGAGAATGTAAATATACGATATTGTTCTGGTATTTTTTTATAGGCTCCCCTAATTTATTCTTCTTCCTACTGTTGCGCAGGGATCAAAATACTCAATGGCCTACGATTACTTTCTGTTTGTTTAAAAGAATACTGTGACATTGAATATACATAATATAATGAGATATATACCGTTAAACTATTATTATGAGATTTGTTAGTAATTTTGCGTAACTAGCGTTTGCTGCAAACACAATTGTAATTAATTAATATTAATTAACATTAATATTACCAAAATTTCCTGCAGAACAATAGGATTATTGTAATGGTAATTACTGTAAGTTCAGATCCAGAATGACATAATTTAAGTAAAAATTGCAACGTATAACGTAAGTATCTGCACATGGAAAATGTTCATACTGCTATTATTTTTAAAATTAGCTATTTGTTTTTTGCATCTATATTTCTACATTATGTCATTTTAAATCGAACATAACAATTATAGGATTTTAATTGTAACTAATAAAAATTCATAAGTAACGAATGCTCCATTCTAATTGGAATACCAAACTTGTTCGAGTTTATCATGAGCGCATTTCTTCGAGAATTTAAATCCATGAGGAAGCAAATTAATTAAAAAATATTTCGAAGAATATATTTCGTCATGTTAAACATTACACTTATTATTTCATGTTAGATTTAATCAAAATATTCATTATTATAATATTCAACCTCGGATTTAATATAATTTTGAATAACGATGTAATTGTAATTTCTTTATTCATGGAACTGTAATTTATAATCTCATTCTACCAATGTTTTGCTATACCTTCATTTAAAGTATAGTCGGTCCAAGAGGATGATGTCATTTTTGTTATAAATCGAAAATAATGAAGTCTCTAGCAAGTCACAGGTGGGTCTAATACAGTTTTTTTACATAGTGTGCACGTCCAAATTTCTAGACTGAAATATATTTTTTCTATTTTAGTATAGATTTTCATGATTTTATGAAAATTCGCGCATGTGATTGTTAAGAATTGCATTTGTTTACGAACTATAAAAAAAGACATTGCTTCGCGGACCGTCTGTATGTTTTATGTTAAATATTTAAGCCTATGAACAACGTTTATACAATTCAACGTACCTAATTTTGTTATTTATTAAAGAAATGTTCCCAATTTCTATGACATTGTGTAATTTTTGTAAATATTCGCAAATTAATATAATAAAGTATTATATTATATTAGAAGCGTACTTCTTTGTTTTGAGTATTGGATATCATAAATATTATATGTTGTGTTCCATTTCATGCTACATGTAAAAAAGCCAAAGCTCACGAAGACCCCAGTAATGGTAATCTGTATTCTCTTTGAATTTGGGTAAGAATTGATTAACTGACAACTAATTCTATGTCTCGATAATTTACTTTTATTGTAATTTCCATAATATTATACAGTAATGGAATACACACTTTTATAATACATACATTCAGGCATGGTAATTAAACTGTATTACAAAAATCATGTAAATAACACTCTCGCTTACACATTTTTCAGACAGTAGTGTATAGTATTTTTTTTACCCTTCTGAATACAACAATAAAAGAATCAAATACTGATCGCATAAAATAATTATTATTACATATACTTTAAACAAATATTTGTATATTCTTCTCCACCGCTTAAGTAGTCATACGTATTTTACAGAGAAAAATAATATGGTTCCTTGTGAACTAGATATGTTCCAATGAGGTGCTCCAATGTTGTATATAAGAGTCTATCGAAGGATGCAGAAGCATTTAATTGAAGAATACACGAGTCTACAGGTTTCACACATAAATATCTTTGAGTCGAAACGGTGTCAGGACGTAGTAGACGTTGCGCGACTACTTAAGGTAGTAGGATAAGAATATCAGTGAATGATTTGAGAGATACGAATTTTTAAACTATTATTAATCAGGTGTTTGTAGTTTTAATAGGCAGCAGAATATATTGAATGTTTAATTGTTTAGTGCAACTGAATAATAGTATAACCAAATTAGACGATTTATATTCCATACGCGATTATATAATATGCGGTTGTATATATTTACATAGTAATGATCGCTAACCTAACATTCATATATCTAAATATTATTTTGTCGTCATATTAGAATCTTGTTACCAAATGAGGAAAATTTGTAGTACGTGTATGTGCGTGTATTCGGTTTTTTAATTTGCAATGATGAAAAACACAATAATTATATTAGAAATGAATATTATACTTTTGAAAGATAATTGTATTAACACGTTAGCGATTAACGATAAACTGTATCGTGCAACAATTACAGTGCAAAGAATGACACTCGGTTAGTTGAAGAATTTATGTCTAGCTACATTATAGTACTTTGCGATACGAGGGTAAGAAAGCGATTTTTATAGGCAGGCGGTGAAGTTGGTCGCACGAGCCTCACAAGTAACATAGCGACACGAGCCGAAGTCGAGTTTACTTACTTACGCTACACTTTGGAGGCACGAAAAATAGTGCTTTTCATGCATAAGTTACATAACACATATTACACATATCTTGGATTGAAGAGACAACATCCTTGACGTTTGTTTACGAAAGGAACAAAGTCTGAAGCAAGCGCAAATAGGGATAACAAAGTTAAGAAATATTTTAGTCACAATTTTATAGTTTTATACATATTTTATTATTTATATTTCATAGTTTAATGTTTTCATTATATATTTATCAGTCTTATTTTTAAGGTTATAATTATTTAAAGCCAAATTATCAGACTGACACCTTCATTTCACATATACGCATATGCAATTCTCGAACGACACGATTTCCAAGATAAATAACAAGTGATTTTATCATTTTGTCTACTATCTTTCCTTGATGAATATAGTATATCAGATAAATTCGAAATGTGGTAAACTTACAGTTAATCTCATTTTTTTAATTGCTAATAAAAGTAGTGTATAATGTAATATTAAAATCTCTATAAATAGGTAAAAATAATATTTATTTTATTTTGTAGAAAACTATTAAAATCGTTCGTTTTGTTCGAAATATTTTTAGAACTTATACAATTCCGAATATTTTCACAGTTTTGTCCAGGCCTTATTGTTGGCAACGTTAATGCACACGATAATAGAACATGCCCGAATTATACCTTTACGGAAAATAACTACTAGAAACTACCAGCACTCTCACTATTACATGAACGTTTCTAGTAAATTCGCGTAACGACGATTATAGTACCATATGTGAAGATATCCATATTCGGGAATCTGAATTTCCGAGAAAACAACGATTCGACAACGTATTCATTAGGGAAAACAATACGGTCTCTATTATTTGCAAATATTCGTATAGTGAGTAATTTAATTTGTATTCAATATATTTCTAACAAGTTTTAAGTCAATATCAATTTATCAATTTATAGTTGTCAATATCAACTTTAAATCGATTTATCTTGAAACTACTTTTATCACCTGGTGCAAATGATATTAAAAAAAGTACTCGTCCGATTTTTTTTTAATTTTAACATTATATTCTACACATCATTGAATATCGCCTCTACCAAAATTAGAATTTAAAGTAACAATTACATATTTTTATTTAACAAATAAGATATTAAAAACCCCGCCTTTTTGACCGGTTTTTTTCATACTCCAGTAATTTTGCCATTTTTTTATTTAGTCTTAATTCTGGTACCGGTCATAGTCTCACTAATTAAGAATAATTTCTATTTTTGTGCTTCACATGAGCCAAACGATCAAAATCATTTGCACCAATAGAAACGATTTTTTTCAAGGAGCTCCGCGCAACGCCGTCTATTTTATGTTTAATTTTGTAAACTTTTAATTAAAAAATTTGTTTCCTCTTTAAAGAACGTGTTTTCGAATAAAAACAATTTTAACCGATAGCAATTGTCGTTCCAATAAAAAAAAATCCTGAAAATCACCCATTTTTTGACCGGCAAAGTAGAATAGGGCCTTAAAGTTTCTATCCTTGTTTCAATCGCAAGTGGCAGAAATTACTATTTATTTTAATGACACGCACATGCGTACGTATGAACGGAGTTCACGTACTTCACTTCAAGTAGAACGGAACAATAGTGATTAACATTTTCGTGAATGCTAATAGTGTTTTGAAGTATTATATAATCAATGCATTATTGAAAATTGAAAATTTATGATTTTATGAATGTTGCATTGCATTAATGAAAAAATTATGAATACAAAGAAATGGAATATAGCATATGAATGGTTTTCGTAAAATCGAAGCTATATCCCATTATGAAAATTTCTCTTGCCAATGATTTGTTTGCCAACGGTAATGAATGGTTTCAATTGAATAATGAATATTTAATAGATGGTCCATTTTATATATAGGAATCATATATGTAAGTCTGAAAACTATAGTGTTCTGAGTTTAAGAAATACCGATAAAATATGCGAATGGTATATCAAATAGTAATAACTATCAAGAGTAACAGGTAGTAACTATTATTGTGCACAATTGACATTAGTATAAAGTTGATTAATTAGATAACGTTTTTAATAGTGTTTTTTAAAACTCTTATTCAATATCCACTTTTAGACCTTACTCTAAATATTTGTTTAAATATTCAGCCATAAATAATTACATTTATTTAGAATTACTTTTCAGTTATAATTGATTTTACTTTCGTTTTAATTAATAATTATTTAGCATTTCTTTACATTTTAATTATGAATTAGTATTACGTATGGATGAACATAAAACCTGCTAACAAAAATATGCAAATTCTCTGATATCACGATCTCAATTACAAAATCGTAATTGATAGGAATATTGGGAAATGCTTTTTATGTATACACAAAGTTTTAAAATCAGAATGTGACTGCGATAGAATACTTTGTATTCAAAATAGGTTTCTGCAATTATAAGTATGTACTACTTTTAGTATTATTCGAAATAAAATTTCTTGTCGATAAACAGATTGAATGATAATGATTCTTGTTAACAGCAGTGAAATATCAAGTTTATTACAATATAAAACACGTAATAGTTTTTGCAGTGTCTTGAAAGAACGAGAATATATTACAACTGTTTTTATGAAATTTTTATTTTACAAAATGATATGATACAAAAATAAATGATATAAGTAAACATGCATGTAAGTAGGTAAAGCGATTTGATTAATTTTTAAATGATACACCTATTTTTCTTAGAAAATCGAAATTGCGTATGCAATTGCGTTCAGAAAACCGTGTAAAAAAATTTCATGTCTGTAAAACATGATAGTCAAAATATTCGTAAATTCTTAAAACTAATGTTTCTTCTACGATAAAGTTATGTTTACTAGACAATCGTGTAATACAATTTGAAAGTTTACGTGGAATATTTAAGAATTAACGCATATTAATATAACAATAGATAAAAGATAATTTATTTGATTTAAATAAGTGATTAAAAGAAATGTCTATCATATGTAAAACCCGTTGAATGTGTTTTGAAGATTATTATTTTTGCCTGGCGCTAGTCATCCTGGGTTAATAAATTACTCCAGTGTCTTATTTTTGTCTACCATTTAAGTATCAGCATATCAATCCTGTATCTATTATAAATAGACCATGTGTCATTACTAAATTGTACGGCATAATTAATGAGTAATAGGGCTAAAATACTAAAGCTGTAATAGAAAAAATAGAAATAAATCTACGTTTATTAAGGAGTGTCGGACAAAAATTTGATTCGGGGTACTTAAGGGACCATCACAGTGTAAAATTTTCAAAAAATCGATTTTTTTTTTTTTCATTATCTGATAGTATACACAGTTATAAATATTCTGTCCAATTTTTATGTCGAAATTCGAATGATTTCGGTCGCTACAGCCTTTCTTAGAAAAAGGGATTGGAGGGTCAGACCTCTCGCACTCCGAACTTTAAAAGCGTTATTCTCGGAATGGTGTTTTTCAAAACAGTGGCCACTCTCAAAGTAAGAATTTTCAAGCTATCCATTTGAAATTTTAACAGAACATACTTCACGTCATTTCTTATGTTGCTATGGAAGTTTTTTTTTGAAATCTTCCTATTTTGTTTTACGAAAAACTGTCGAAAAAAAGGCTAAATTTTATACGTTTTGTTCAAACCGACGCAATTTTTTTAAATTTCACTAACAACAAAAAAGCCTCCATAGGAGCATAGCGGCTTTCTTACAGATTTATAAACCATTTGAAATTTTTGATTCAGATAAAATTTGCGCCCGCAATCCTGGCCACCATGGGACACCATTTTCTTTGCATTCAATTTTCCACAAATAAAAACAACGTTAAACAATACATAAAGAAATTTTTTAAAAATCACTGTATACTTCATAGATGTTTTAATTTGTAAAAAAAAAATTAGACCGATTACCTTATCCCATCCACCTACAAAAAAATCGCGAAAATCGGCTATTTTTCGGGCGGTTACACTGTGATGATCCCTTAATTATCCCATGTGACTAGCGTTTGAAAACAGTGGGTGACTTGTGCAGGGTAAAAAACATTAATTACTTTAATTCTCTTTGTAAAATGTATAATACCTTTGGTTAATATGATCACATTTACATAATCCTCTTGTTTATCTCTTTTTGAGTAAGTAGGGTACATATAAAGCTCATGAAGTTCTACATTGTAGCCAGACATAATAATGTAATAACGAAAGAGTCGTTGCATATTTAAGACTGTTGAAATTGATATATATTATAACCTACCCCTTAAAACCTTTCTGTGATAATAAATGGTCGATGATCGATATATTAATTTTAATTCCGTAATATTATCAGTAATATGAATCGTTGTTCATAATAAGGACTACTCACATGTAATAGTTACGAATCACAAGCAAGTACTAGACAAAGGAATTATATTTCGTATTATTAGCATAAAAATTGGGGGTCTTGTCAACTTCATCATAATGTGTTTTCACCGTGTTGTTTTCATCATAATCAGAAAACGATCCATTTGCGTAATTCAAATACAGTTACGAATAGTAGCATTCGTAATGTATTGTATATATGTATGAGCGATTCCATCAAACTTCAGCTACCCGTATTTTATTTGCTGTGCTACGTGGATTCGGTCGTTTTTATTTTGAACACAGATATCCCAGAGACGTTGCATCGTATCAAAAAATTATAAAAAATGAGTTTCGTTTTTTTAGTATCTACAATACAACAAATTTTTTTACTTATTTTGAGTAATCTAAACCTTTTTTCAAAAAAAGAAATACACAAAATGTTTTTCCTGACATAATTTTTGTTAAAATTCTAAAAAAAAAAAATTTTTTTTTTAAATAATGCGGGCTTTAAGTTTATAACCCTAAAGACAATCTCAACCCTGAAAAATACAGAGATAAATTAATTAAAAAAAAAAGTTAGTGTTCTTATAAATTAAAAAAAATTTGTGACTAAAAAACCGGCTGGATGTCCAAATTTGTAATTTTGCACAAATTTCATATTCTGTCTACAAAATATTTTAAAAATTCCGTAACATCGATATCAATGGAGTTTTGGTCAGGAAAAAACATTTTATATAACGCTACCATGCTTTCCTCATTTTTCGATGCATCTAGATAGGGTGTAAAGTAGTACTTTATACCCATTTAAGTAAATTAGAGTACAAAAGTACAAGGGATTAAAGACATTAGATGCACCGAAAAATGAGGAAAACACGGTGTGTTATATAAAGTACCGTGTGTACCTCGGGGGTTGGCCTTTTAAGACCGCGTGCGATGTTTTCAATACTCGTTTTCGCCCCGCGCGCTCGTCAGCGACTCGTGCTGAAAACATCGCACCTGACCTTAAAAGTGCCATTTACCCCCTTGGTACACAATGTACTATTGTGTATTATTTTTTCGTTTGAAAACAGGTTTAGATTACTCAAAAAAATTTTTAATACTTTTTTATTGTAGATACTAAAAATACACAAAACTTTCATTTTTTATAATTTTTTATACGATGCACCGTCTCCGGGATATCTGTGTTCAAAATAACAACAACCAAATCCACGTAGCATAGCAAATAAACTACGGGTGGCTGAAGTCTGATGGAATCGCTCATATATACATATAAATAAAGCATATCTTCGTTTGTGATTAACATGTGCCATTTACCGTAATTCTTATGCATATCAAAATCTGCCAATACATGAACGTGATTCCTCCGCACGATCTTTTGTGTAATCATATAAATGTAATAGATGAGGGAACTCAAAATGTACTAACAAGGAAACCCCCCCAACCCGACCCCACCGTTTTCAATCATTTTTTGATATGTTGTAGTACTCGACAAAATAAGAGACACGTATTTTTTTTGTGTGCTGACATCCACTTTAAAGGGGTGAAAACGACCCCTGAAATTCACCCCCGAAAATCGTTTTTTTTATCATATCTCGACTTCTAATTAATATTTTTTAATAAAACCAAGTGGAAAATATTTGTCATGAGAAGTCGAGGATATGAGGTGTGTTTATGACCCAATTCTTTTTTTTTTGAGCCCATACCCCGGTTTTTATGCAGAAAAAACCATAAAAAATATAGTTTTTTCTTTAAATAACAAGATTGTGGTATACATAGCCTATCAATAAGTAAATTGTAAGGTGACTCTATTATCTTATAATTCATATCAAAATAGCGCCTTTAAAGGATATATGCGAAAACAGAGTATAAATCTAAAATTTGAAATAAACCATACGAGATGCTAGAATAAAAAAGAATATTCTATTGGAATACGTAACTCTCCACTTCACTCGGCTAAGATCATTAACCCCTTCGCAGTATAGCAAAAATGAACTTTATGCGCCAGTAGTGTCAGAAAAAAAAAAATTCTCGAATGATTTTATTATTAAGGGTTTTGGTGTTGTTAAATTCGAATTTAATAGAAAAAAAATTGCATTCAAAATGACCGGTCCAATATAAAGGATACAAATTTGAAAATCGTTGGAGTTTTATAAAAATTTAATAATTAAAAATTTTTTTATCTGCTATATTAGATTCTCCATTTTGAATTTTGAAATTCTCTTCTCTGATTCAGACTCTGTGACCCCAATATCCTTAGCATACTCATTTTCATAAAAATCAGAATAGCGTAACTGTATGTTTTTTTAGATAGGCATATAGATGTCATAGACACTATAGCATGACTTTTTTTCTGCTCGTATACGTGTCAGTCGCAGTGAAGGGGTTAAAATTGTGGTTGTGAGGTCACTTATATGACGAAGTATATCAGAATTTCTATATTCGCTGCATATACCTACATTTAAAATTCTCATTTATGCTGGAAGAGTCCTCTTGAAGATGAAACAGAACAGTTTTAAAACAAACACAAATGAAGAGAAAGAACCATGTCAGAATTTTTAAAGAAGCGGATTCGGCGGATATATCTGTAAAATCTTAGGCAAGGGTTTATTAAGATAATATTCCAATTCCATTTTCACAGAAAACTAATGTTCTCGTAGTCAAAAAAAAAAAAGAAAAGGGTGGCACAGTGTAATTACTGATTGCATAAAAGAATGAGGGGCGGATTAAAATAATATCAAATTTTATACATGACTCCGTAAATTTCTGTATACATATATGTATGCGTCTCTATGTGGCTTTAAATCACGATTAACAATTATTTTAGAATTTTATTAATTTAAAATACTGTGCGCCTCAATATGTTACATAGAGGACGATAACATAACTTTTCAATATAGATGATATGAGCACAGTGTGGTACTACATTGTAGATAGCACTTTTATTGACCAAAGCCATTTTCTTACTAATGCCACTAGGATACTTTTTTGCTCAATTAAAATGACGTAAGTGCTACTTTAATTATAATATCACTGCACAGCTCTATAATTTATATTGAAATTCTTATGTTTCTACCCTGAAATATTCTTATATTCATTTTTATCTACGTTCATATATATATATATATTATAACCCGGTGGAGGGGTTATTTTTCAAGGGACAATCCGGGAAAAATGCGGGGCGTCTGGGCCGGAATTCGAACCCGGGATCTTTCGATTACCGGTGGACTGCTCTGACCACTGAGCTACGCCAGCCGCTTACCACATCCCTCCCGAATCGTCCCTACTAACGAAAATTCATTTTGGTTACAATATATATATATATATATATATATATAAATATGTCGAAGGGCAGTTTCTAGGACATACGGCACTCACAACGGAAAGCCGATATATTAAAAAAAAAAAAAAAAAAACTAAGCTTTGGAACATGTGGCATTGAAAATCGAACCTAACCTAACGAACTACTTCTCAGCCCATCACAACTGCGAGTGTCTACTATCCAAAATTTTTGGAAAAATTCGTTGCGAGTGCCGCCAAGTGGCCCTGGAAGTATATGTTGTATATAGAATTTTTTCAGATCCGGGCTGGAAAGCACTAACTGTTCTCATACCTGCCAATACACCAGAAAAAAGGTCCTAGAAACCACCTCTCAATATGTTTATGAGTGTAGATATATATATATATATATATAATGCATTTCTTGTAGGTAAAGTTTGTGTACACAAACTTTATTAAATTCACAGTCAATTAGTTAATTAAGGTACGGCCGTATATATATTAAATCTATCATAAAATTATTAGAGACCGAATAGGCACAGATACACTGACAAAATGCATAACAGTTCGCCTGATTTACGCCAGAAAGCAGATAAGCAAGAGAACACTAAGCAACAGCAACACTGAATGCTTAAGTTTTGCATCTTAGAACAGTATACAGGGTGTCCCAAAATTACCTGGCCAACGGGGTATGGCGGTGTTCGGGAGGCACCACTGATCACGAAAATGACCTTCCTTTTGTCCGAGAATTCATAGTTTTTAAATGGGAGCAGGTCAAACTTGACCAATCAGAACGAGGCGTCAAGAGAAACGTAGGTACCTACGAACTCTGAGTTTTCTTCCCTCGCTTTTGTTTCTCGGTATCTTGTTTCTTGTTTCCAATAGGCATGTCTTTGGTTGACGTCATCCTGCCCGAAGCCACCGAGAAACAAAAGCGAGGGAAGAAAACTCAGAGTTCGTAGGTACCTACGTTTCTCTTGACGCCTCGTTCTGATTGGTCAAGTTTGACCTGCTCCCATTTAAAAACTATGAATTCTCGGACAAAAGGAAGGTCATTTTCGTGATCAGTGGTGCCTCCCGAACACCGCCATACCCCGTTGGCCAGGTAATTTTGGGACACCCTGTATACTGTTCTATCAAATTTGACCTGCTCCCATTTAAAAACTATAACCTTCCGGACAAAAGGAAGGTCATTTTCGTGATCAGTGGTGCCTCCCGAACACCGCCATACCCCGTTGGCCAGGTAATTTTGGGACACCCTGTATACTGTTCTAAGATGCAAAACTTAAGCATTCAGTGTTGCTGTTGCTTAGTGTTCTCTTGCTTATCTGCTTTCTGGCGTAAATCAGGCGAACTGTTATGCATTTTGTCAGTGTATCTGTGCCTATTCGGTCTCTAATAATTTTCGGTCAGGTAATTTTGGGACACCCTGTATATCTATTTTATCATAAGCGAACAATAATAGATCAGGAAAACAGACTAAGAAATCTAAAGTAAAAATATATAAGAAAAGCCGGAAAGCGCGAGTAAAAGTCATAATGTGTTGCCAGTTGCATGATCCGTTCTTCGTTCGTTAATTTTTAGAGCATTGTATTCCTATTGGCTACAATTGAACAAAATTACTTATTTAATGCAAAAATCCTTCCACTATAATTCGAGAAAACCAAAGACTTTCTTTCATTATAAAATATTAATCTATATTTTGGTATAATTGATAATATAAAACTATTATCATATAAGAAATGAATGAGAAATTCTGCACGCCACAGTAGATCAGGGCATTAATATTAAAATGCAATATTAATTAATTTAAGAATTATAATAAAAGGAAATATTGCGTCAGACGGAAAACGACAAATCGAAACAAGCAATATCAGCAACCCAACAGCGATATACCTTTTACTGTGCATATTACATAATCAATATTAGCTCTTAACATGAGTAGCAGTTGTGTATGCATTACTATTCGCACCGCTAACCATCGCTACTTGACGCGATAATGCAGCGTGTCTAACTGATAAACTAGGTCTCCTACTCTACGAAACTTTTATTTTCACTTTTTAGAATAATTACACGTGGCTTAGACGTTGGTCCTCCATTTTATTTGATGTTGCATTATTATCTGTTTTTGTATGATCCTTATATACTCACGTAATTGCAACTGATCATTTACTTGTTGTCATTCCTTGTTAATTCAATTTTTTATTATTTCTATTATCTCTTGCGGTACAATTACCAAGCATCTTGTGTTTTAATCCAACCGCGGATATGCGTCTTATATAATAAAGGGATCAAATCATTCTAAATTTAGTACATATGTGTATATCCGAAGAACAAGGATTCTTCAGAGAAATACAAACGTATGATGCTGCGGATGTGCACTCAAATGTACTGTGAGCTGATGCGAATTCGGGGCGATAGGTGCAGCTTTCTGATTGGTAAATCATTCAAAATAAACTTATTAAAAATTTACGTTATTTTTTTAAAAAAGTATATTTAAATTGAAAACAATGTGTTGATTTCTTGAGAATCAATGTAATTATTAAGTCAAAGACCTCATCAGCAAAAGTGAAGCCTTACAGTAATTTTACAGTTTCTTATGTATGCAGTGCCGAGTACAAACTGGCCAGGCAAAATTTTGAATATTAACATTAAGACATAATTTTTCTATTCGTGGTGACCAATTTAGAACAAAATTTTATCATCAGCTTTGGGTACTTTATTGCGTTGACAAATTCTTTTGGGAGAACTTCATCGAACGTGTAAAAACTTATCCATTCAAACGTTTAACTAATTCGTACTTTTTCTTTGACAAGAATTCTGCTTTATATGTATATTGTCTTTTCCAACATCATTGTTTTTTTTAAACATCGTTATAACAAATGCTTATTAAAGACCCATAAATACTTAATCAATGCTATAAGTATTTTTTTGTTGATATGGTTAGCTTATTGTATTGCAATTAGAACATTTTCTTTCATTCGGGCAACTAACGTAAGTATATCATTATTTGGCAAAATTTATTAAAATGTGAGAGTCTTATTGCAATATAATGCATTCCCTTATGTATTCCTTATAATATTTCGTAAAACAGTATTTTTCAATTTATATGATTGAGAGAAACAACTAATGTGTTTTCATTGAGAATCAATGTCAAGAAACTGCGGTTATCCTGCACGATCAGATAAACTTTTAAATATGCAAATTTATTGCACCAATAGGAATCTGGGTAGATACACCTATTCGCGAATGTTTGTTATGTGTTTTGCTCCCTTTATTTTGTGTTATCTGTCAGTTTTTTTCCGAGGTTTTATTTCAATAAAGCATGAAAAACGTTTCGACTTATAAATAATGTTAAAAAAAAAATTATTTTCCATAGATTCAAAATTAAAAATTGATGGATGACACTACAGTAGTTATAAGCCACTTCTGGCCGCCACAACAAACCCCCACCACTGTCCCCTGTGAGTCATGGAGCGCGCAGCGCTCTGACCCCCCGCGCTGCACTATGGCGTCACCCCCTCGCCTATGTGGTCTGCTCTCCCCACCGCCAACCCATGTTGCTGCTCCCCCACCACGCGGGTCTGGTCCTAAGGCCCGAAACTCAGTAGCAGCGGCGTTGACTCACAGGGGACAGTGGTGGGGGTTTGTTGTGGCGGCCAGAAGTGGCTTATAACTACTCACTACTTTTTTACGTTTCTATGATTTTATCGTTTATAATTAATGAAAAACAGTGTAGTTGATAAGCTAAAGTATTAAAGGGACCAGGAATCACGAATAACTGTTTCATTCCATTTATAATTTTTTTGCATGAAAGTAACATGAAAGTGATTGTGGGTATGGAAGTCATGAATTCGGTATGTTTCTGTACAATTTCGGTGTTAAATTCGAACAATTTCTACTTTCTAGATGTTGAATCTGCCAGCAATAACTAAACCCCATAACAAAGTTTGATATAATAAAATAAATGTGATTCGTAATTCGATTGAAAATGATGCTTTAAATGATGTGTTAATCTATTTTTGTAATATATACATTTTATGAAAATTAGTGCTGCAAATTAATTATGAATTATATGAAAATTATGATAAATGCATTATGCAGTTGATCGTTTATATCTTCCTGGTAGGTACTGTGATGGTAAATTTTGATATAATAAAATACCTACCGATCCACAAAAAACAGTGATTTTCTGAAGTCCATACCTAGAACAAAACCAATGACTCAATTTGAGAAAACGAGGTTGATCTTGTGTTCTTTTTTAAGAAAGCTACAATACTATGCTGACAAGTTAAGTAAACACTTCAATAAGGAAAATTCTCGCTTGTTTGGAAATATCTCAAGGGACTTGCCTCCTTATACACGAAACTTTTCAACCGATAGAGATTAATGATACTTTACAATAGGCAAATGATCTACATGGCACTCGCACCGACGATACTAACAAGAAAACCGTTTCCGGTGTTACCCTCCGATTTTCTTGACTTTGGGATATGTTATTCTTCATTGAAATGTAAGTGATAACATTTTCTTTTATCGACGGAAAAGCGTTTTTAAATCGTCCGGGGCTGTCATCGACGTCACATGCATCCTTCACGTACTTAACGCAAGCCGATTTGCGGAATGTAGAAATATACAGAGAACGACCAGTTTTGACAGTTTTTATTGGATTGTTTGTGTATGTATTCCAACTCGCCTTGAAATCACCGGCCATAGCCGATCTGATGAGAGCTACAATCTCGAAATTCTAGGTGCGCAAATGTCAGGCGCACTTATCAAATTATTTATCAATAAAAAATCAGTAAAAAATATATATATAAAACTTGGTTTTAAGATTGGATAATTGAAAAATTTTTTTATAAACAAATATATAATTATTCGTTTCATGTATTTGTTAGCAATGAATATTGCACAACTATGTGGCATTGCGAACAACTTTGTAGAGCAACAAGAGCCGCCAGTATTTTTTTCACATGTCTTCATTTTTCTTCTTAATAAATTTTGTACATCCATGCAGCCAGGCATAATATTTATTCGCAGATGACATTATACTTGTACAAGCTTGAAATCACTTGAACACCACCAGTAAATTCTTCTTCTTTTTTACTGATACTGAGATTTATCTCCACTTTTGGAACAACTATTAGCACTGCTTAGAATAGACTGGAGTTTTGGAGTAAGATAGGAATAAAAATTCATTGCTATACCCTTTTTATGAACATAAAATATCCGTAACGTTATTTCCAGTCACGTGACTATTTCGTCGTTAAAATTGAGCGTTAAAAGGTTGAATGACAAGATACTGTTACACTATCCTGCCTTTTCCTGGATCTTTTCACTTGCGATTATGAGTCGTCATCCAGATTTTTTCATCAAATAGCGCTATACGTTTTATGAACGTTGGTACATAAATAAGATAGAACAAATAGATAATTATAAGAATAATATAATATGAAACAATATTTGTGACTCTGGAGTGACAGTTGCCAGTGCGAGCGCCTTGCTACCGTCTCGAAACCTTCGAGATAAACGGCCTATCTTTGTGGCGTGACATATAGAAATATAACATCACAGTACATACACACGGTAATGATCAAACAATATTAAAAGGATTGAGAAGTTTCAAAGGCCATCTTGAAACTCCAATTTCGAGAACCGTAAATTACACGTACTTGATGGATTATGTTTTTATTCAACTGGAGTGAATGCATATTTGTGTATGTTTTATGATGACGAAGAGGGGACTTTTGTCAGGAAAAATTAAAGATTAAAAGTGTACGATGTATGCGTAATTTTTACATACGTATGTTACACATCCAAAAATAGCATGCAACTTACATTTTATTTTTAAATTAATTCGTAAACAAATTGTCGCGTAAAGAACAATATTACTTGCAAAAATATACATGCACTGCGTTTGCGCGATAAATTAATATAAATTAAAATACCCTACTTCTATCAAAGTTTTGTTTTCTGGAAGAAGATACTTTCATTACAATTATCGCGATGTTTGAAGCAATCATAGTTTTGAAATATAGTAAAACATTAGCCCCACATATAAATACATTTTGAAAAATATATTTTCAATTAAACTATTGTCTAATAAAAGGTACGGTAAAAATGGGTTATTCAATTAAATCAATCAGTATCATAAAATGATGACTGATGATCATCGAATATATTGACCGTCTTTATATTATCATTCGATCTCTCTTTGTCAATTTCGTGTAATGAAAGTTTATCCGATCCCATGGTTTGACAAGTACTTCTACATATGTGGGATATACCTACCAGTTAAACCCATCTTATAATTATTGATCGTCCCGTGTACGTTTAAGTTATATTCTGCTGCCAACTTCCGGTCTGTTCAAGCAATGAATAGCATTGCGCTCCTCAAACGCCATATTGTGTATTTTAGATCATGCTAGTTTCATTCCTGTAACACTGATAATATTCCTCGCCCCCTTTCAAATTCGTGCACTTCATTTGTCGGTATAATTCGTACAATACGATACCCTTACATTACACTTATAACTTAGATAAACTATTGTTAAGCTCGATCCACATGGACACCATGGTTGAACCTGTATTAAACTGAAGTAATAGTATACATGTGATACGTTTATAACTATGATAATTATCAGAAATCTATTAGTAGATAACCAAAGGTGTCATAATTGAGAGAACTCGAAGGAAAATTTAAAATCTAATATAGCAAACAATTTAGAGCACTTTGATAGTGCCGAATTTTTTCGAATAAAATTATGGCACTCTGTGCATTAATCGATGTCGCCTAGCAAACGGAATGTTACATGCAATGATCTGTTAGTTCTAATTTGACATCAATGAAACGGCGCTGTAGAACTTTTCAGCACCGATTAATCTACCAATAAACTGAACCTACACGTACACTCAGTGATTTGCGTAACTTAAAATCGCTCCGAAATAGGCGTATTCGTTAAATTCTCTCATTTACTTTTACGAGTATTGCGTGATATTAGAGTGCATCTCTTTAGGTTTCAGCAATGCACAATACTCTTGAGAGTTATAATCGAAGCAAAATTCCGCGAAAGAATTACGGAAAAAAGAAAAACTGTCCAAGACTGTACATTTCGTGTTAAAACAGTTAATGATGTTACTGACCGATCGACCAATAGGAACGTGCCGCTGGGGACAGACTAGAATTCAAACTGGTTAAATTTGAATAAAACTGGTAATAATTGTAGTGCGTCTTTAGAGTAACGTAAGAAATTTTCTCATAATGATTTCTCATTGATTGAGCAGAATCAGTAGAGTTGCAGGAACGTGTCGTTGTCATTGAAGTCGAGGAGTGGTTGTTGATTAGTCGTAGCTCGCTCGTCGATGTGATTGGCGTTCTGAAGGATGGCGTGTAGGGGGCGGTGGGGTAGTTGTTATCGCCTGGATGCCCGGAAGTCGGCACTTGGCTATGCGAGGGTTACAACGCCTTCTGGTTCCGGTGACCAACAGTTGTCCGAAAGCCAGCAACCAATTACGACTGTGACGAAGCCGATCAGCAATGCCAGCACAATATAGACCTCTGCATTTCCTAACGAGTCTGGTCACAGAATTACATAAGTTATATTGCAATCATAATCTTCGTCATTATACACGTATATGTCATTTACATACATTATTTCGAATTCTCTATTTCTACTTTGCTTTTTAAGACGGAAAATCTACTACCGAATACTTGAAAATATTCTACACATTTATAGGTCTCATGATATTATAACTAGCATTTTTCATCACCTAAATAGACGATGAAAAATAAAAGTGATATAATAATGTTTCATGCATTTTAAGTCGAAGGAAATCTGTAATTATATATTACAACTTACAAGGAAACCTTGGTAGGAGTTCGCCTCCGATTTTTTTCGTTTTCACATATGTTGTAGTACTCGAAAAACTAGGCGACACGTATTTTTCTTTTCGGCCCAAACTGAATCTTTGGAGGTGAAACCACCTCCGAAAATTGGGGTACTAAACACCCATTTAATTATTTCACATATAAAAGCGGTATCTTTCACAATGAAACTAATTGGACAAATTTCCTCACAATGAGAGATCAAAAATGTGATTTCTCAAATTTGTCCAACAAGTTTTAGGGCGGTAAATTACCCCAAAACTGTTTTTCATTATATAAAAAATTGCCAACCAGGAGTAAATTCGAGTTAAAAAATTTGGAAAAATATATGTTGCTCGCGACAATTAAATAAAGTTTACGTGTTTTTGTATTTTTGTGAAAAGTCATTTTATAGGGGGTAACCACCCCTAAATGCATTTTATTATGTATCTCTTAAATAAAATAGTTTTTGCGAACGAGATCAACTGGAAAAATTTCTTCAAATGTTTATGGAGGCGAACCATTCCAAAATTGATATGTTTCCATAGAATAAACGAACTTATATTACATCAATTTACAATATCAGAAGTACGCGTTACATTAGGAAAATGTGAATTACCAAGGAATTATTTTAACAAATAGATTTATAAGACCAGCAAGCATTATCAAACTTTATTATTCATTGTCTGTGGTACAGTAATGATGCTCTTTGAAGAAATTACACATATTTATTCCGGTTATTAATTTTAACATATGAATAATTTTGCCCGTAGAACATTTTTGAAGCTGGCTGGAGCACGTTTTCTCTCTGAACGTAGGGCCGACAAGTATGTTACTCATTGACTCTTGGACTGGACACTGTCCAGAAGTTGTACGGCAAACAGTAACTGCTGGGAAGAATATTATTCCCATGATTATACCAAAAGGCACGACTGGAAAAGTTCAGCCCCTTGATGTCTACGGATTTCGTATTTGGAAGAATTATGTGCGACATTTCTCTGATTCTGTTATACTCTTAAACTATGACATGAATCTGCACATGCGTAATAATATAATAAAGTTACAGTCTTTAGTATATAATAAATTATCATCATCAAGGTATCACAATCTTTTTAAATACTCCTGATTTAAAAGTGGGTACGCCACAGAAAAACCAAAAGAATTTGAGAATCCAATAGATTTTTCCTTCAAGACATTTTCCAACACGTTGTATGTAGTTCAAGGATGTGAAAATGTAGTCGTTGTTAGATGTTCGTGGTGCAAAAATCCTAGTATTTTAAACATTTCTTCGAAGATTACTGTACCATATACAATGAATATAAATACCATATAAAATGAAGTCTGATAATGCTTGCTTGCTTTTACGAATCTATTTGTTAAAATAATTCTTTGGTAATTCACATTTTCCTAATGTAACGCGTACTTCTGATAATGTAAATTTATGTAATATAAGTGCCTTTATTCTACGGAAACATACCAAAAGTGAACTGCACTTATGGTGGTTTTGTATAAGGAAAAATAATTTTGGGGTGGTTCACCCCCATAAACATTTTTTGACAAATTTGAGAAAACCACATTTTTGATATCTCATTGTGAGAAAATATTCCAATTAGTTTCATTGTGAAAGATACCACTTTTATATGTGAAATAATTAAATGGGTACCCCAATTTTCGGGGGTGGTTTTCATCTCCAAAAATTCAGTTTGGGCCGATGAGAAAAAACACGTGTCGCTTAGTTTTTCGAGTACTACAACATATGTGAAAACGAAAAAAATCGGAGGCGGACACCAAGGTTTCCTTGTTAGCAGCTGTCTTGTATAGAAAGTAGTATGTTAAAAAGTGGTTAATTTCTGCCTTCTTTCGTGAACGATTGTAATTGCTAAAAACGTAATCACTGAAACTTAAGAAAAACAAGAGTACAAATAACAAAGCATCTGGATGAGCAGAATATTTTTAAATCTAGTCGAATAGCTGCACTGGTCAACATGTGGGGTTACCTGGAATCTGTGGTGCTGTAAAAATGCTCGATAATATTTTCTTTTGGCTTCGATGTTTTTATATAAAAAAAAAATACAACAGAATATTTTCAGTTTCAGACTAAAGACGCAAAATGGTGTAAATTAAGAGTTGTTTGACAAAACAGAAGTTAATTACGAAATGACATTCTTTGGTTTTTAAGGAACTCTAATTCAAATCATTTAGAGTTTTATTATTAAAAAAAAAACAGCTATCTAATAGTGATATCGCATGCATTATTTTTAACATCTCTTGTAATTTATCACACGATCGTAAGTATTCTACAATGTTTGCTATTTCTAAGTAATCCGTATAATAGATAAAATTAGTTATTTTCACGACACTCCAAAATTTAATATATTCTTACAACTATTTCGTTAGGTTAAAGATACATATACAGATTGAAATGAATAATACTTTTCCATTATGGGTACGTTTTAAAATTCACTGTCAGTACTACGAGTATGATTGTATCTCTCAATTGCATAAAGCTACAAGATTGCTGTTATTTGCCAGAAAATCAATGTTCAGAATCGTCATATGCCAGAGACAGTAGCTGCCTGAACGCCATTGGAATTGATGTTGCTTGCGCTAGCAGAACAAACCAATAGGTATACGTTAGTTCGGTAGCCCCGATGCGCGACTGCCGCACCGCTTCAAGGATGGATGACTGCGCAACTTAGACGTCCAACTTACAGATTTGACACGGGATAAATGCAGAGAAATATATATATTTATTTTTTATTATTTACGGTAGTATAATTCATTGCCGATGCTATAAAAATTAGCATTAATATAAAATGCGGAGTTCAGGACATGGAAACCGACTTCTTTCGTAGGAAATGACTTTCCAAAGTTATTCAAATACATAAAAATAATTGTATTTTATGAGAAGCATGTTTTTTACTTTAGCATAACATCTGATTTTACAAGTATTTAAGTTTTTTTATAACAAATTTAAGGTTAGCAAAAAAATAAAGACTGGATTTATTAAAATAAATTTTTGTTGCAGGACATAAACTTTTTAAAAGTAACCATTTAACATTGATTCAAGAGGTAATTCATTATAGTATCCATTTAATAAAAGGAAAAGTAATACCTCAGACTAGTACAACAAATCTACCATATGATATATTTATAAGGGTGTGAAATATGTCTAAATGTGTTTGTCAACAGTAACATAACTAACACTAATTTATAAAGTAACAATTTTCGAGTTTACTTATAGAAACAAAGCGGATTTTCACGACACAATGCCACTGTAAGTTATGAAAAGAGACGCCAAAAACGGAATGATTATTGTTTTTTTTTCTTATTAACACTGTAACAAAAATGTTACTATAGACTACTTCCCGCCTCCTGGCTCGAGGGCACCACTGGCCTTCAGCATTATTATTGCGTATACTGTTATGTGCTGCCATTTATTGCGTATATTCACTGTTTTAGGCCCATTGTATCTGGCTTAAGATCCCTTCCCACCACCTTTCTCTACCTGTCCACTCCCCCTTAGGGTACTGGTTCGGAACCAACGAAGACCGTCACCGTAGACCCTCTACAAGGACAACAGCTATCCCAGGAAGGTTCGAGAGAGTTGCTATGTTGCCTAGGCAGCGGAAGGCAGGGAAGGCATGGGCAGGAAGAACAGCTGATCGAGCTACGTCAGACTGATATCCGTTCACCCAGCTATCCCGACCACATGGAAGTGCAGCCCCGGTGCAGTCGCCTCACACGGGTAGCAAAGAGGCCTATGTGACAGCGGTTAAGCCCACTCCCTCCATCTCCGCGGACGTGCCTGGGCGGAATTTTGACAGGCCTGGAGGCCGCCATGTTGTCCGGTGCGTGACAGCTAGCGCCGTGCCACCCGTCTGCGAGGCCTTGGAAGGTCCGCCTGGACTGTGGCAAGAGAAAAGACCAATGCCCTGCCATGCCCGAACTGCTGACCAATGCCGAAGCGTGTAGCCCTCTCAGCCCAGCGGTCCAGCAAATTTAGAGTGTGCGAGAATAAGTGTGAGAGTGCTTTTCTGGAATTATTGTATCGCGTCTTGCGGATTTTCTAGCTAGTACTTCTTATGCGATTGAGTTCCATTTGCCATCTCTTCCCTACCATCTTTTCTTTTGCGCCTTTCTTTTATTTAGGAAATCCCTTCTGGATTATATCAAGTTTAGTGTTTTTGAATTTTAGCCTGGCCTTTCGCAAAAAGCTTGAGGCCAGCGGTATATTGGGCGCGTCCTCGTTTTAGTATTTTTGCGTCCCTTCCTAGCAATCCTCCGTAATCCTCCTTTTTCCAACACCCGGCCTTTGTCGCGTGCAAAACCGAGGTAATATCGTAAGAAGCCATTTGCGTTCGGGAACCTTCTTCCCTGAGATCCCTCACCTCTCCCCCACTAGCCGTGCCATTTCGAGTTAAAGTAAATATTCGAGGTCCTCTCGAGGCCATTTAACGTAGCTACACCGTTACAGTAGCTGGCGACCATTTTTTCTTAGCAACTGTGTTAAAGGGTCAGCAGGTTTTCAGAAATCATGAATGAATCGTCTATAATAACCTACTAACCCTAGGAACGATTGGACATCCTTTATATTTTGCGGCGTAGGCCCTTTTGGTAATCGGTCTCTACGGACTCATGTTGCAATTCCTGAACTGTTACAGTAGGAGTGTCAAGTTTTACCACTCACTCGGTTGTATTTAGGACGCTGACCAAGGATTCCTCAGATTCAGGTTGAGTAATACAACCGCCTAATACTACGCCGGGTATTAATTCGGTTCTGTCAATAATTCCTTCTTTTTTATCTTTCGTTATAGCTTTTATTATTGTTTCTGATCTTGGCCTTAACGAGATTTTCCTAATGAAGTTTTCTAATTTCCAGGTTATTCCGTATAACTGGAGGCTTTGCCTGCTCGGATGATTACTTGATGCTTCACGAGGAAATCGTTTCCCAATATTCCGTCAGTTAATACGGGAAAATCATTCCTTACCACACGCATGAGGTGTGTAATGCACGCGTCTCCGATGCGTATGGATAACATAATCTTGCATAAGATAGTTACCTCGGTATTGCCGATTCCCTTTAGGGTCAATAGTCAATCAAATATCAATAGTCAAGGTCATCTTGGGCTAGTGCATGTTTGTGCAGTTTCCATATTTTAATTAGACTGACTTCTTCTCCCGAGTCGACTAACATCATGGATTTTGCGTCGGCTACTTCTAATGCTTCTATTTGGACGAGGTTTATTCCTCCCATATTTTCCTTGATATTGTTTACGCCATATGCTTTTATTGGTTTTGATTCGTTTTCTGAATTTCTAACGTTTCTGTTTTCTTTTGCTGGATTTTTGCCTCGCGTGAAGAGTTCATTTCTTCCGGGCCTAGAGGTTCCTGGACGTAAATACTTATTCTTTTTCCAACATTCTTGTTCCTTATGTCCCAGTTTGTGACAGAAATTACATTTTATTTGTAGTTTACTTTTCTCCCTAGAAACACTAGGAGTAGGTAGGCTTCTTCGCGGTGCTACTGTCTTAGAATAGCAATCTCTAGAAAAATGTCCTATTCGATTGCATTTGTTGCAAGTAGGGGGCATAGTCCTGCTTGTGTTTTCCTGTCCAGAATATCGTTTACCTACGATGGAGTCACGAGTCCCGCTACTTTTTTTTTCTTCTATCGCTCCAGTAATTGTCGCCTAGAGTGTTTCGTAATGGTTCGCTTTAACTACCATTCGAATTCTATCGTGTAATCCCTGTTCAAATATGCCTAGGGCTTGAGTTCTTAATAGTCTTTCAATAACTTGATTTTCTGCGGGGCTATTTCTTGAAGATGTTGTAGCCGTTATTAGTTCGATAAGCAAATTTTGTACCCTTGCCCATATGTTTTTACATCTTCTTGGGGGTTTTGTTTACTAGCGTTAAACTCTAGTTGCAATGAAGTTGCAGATCTTGATTGACCGTACAATGACTCTAATTCCCTCTTCAATTCTTCCAAAGGGAGAATTCTCTTGTGTCTAAGTGCTTGATTTGCTTTGCCTTCTAATTTAATCTTTTGTATCGCTAAGACTATGTTATCATGATCTGCGGGGTTGCTCTGATCAAGTACATACGTCCAAAAATTCTGGCAATGCTTCGGGTTTTTCCCCGTTAAATACCTTGAGTGTCCCCCTGGCTTCCTTTTACGACATATAGGTCGTTGGAGTTCTTCTTCTGTTAAGCGTTACGGATGTAGGGAAACGGGCTTGTAAATCTGCGACCTGTTCTCGTAATCTTGATATTTCGTAATCTAACGCGGAATCGTTTACTCCGAATGATTTAATAGGTGGTCTAGGGGATTCTCTTGTGGGTGCCGCTTGTTTCTACTCTGGCTGTGCCATATTATCAAGTAGAGAGTAATGTATTGACTCGTGTGTTCACTGTCCATTCAGGTTAATGTTGTTGTTTCCTAGCTCCTCTAAAGTAGGTAAGAAATTTCTCTGGGCCGAAGGAGTTGTCCTGATGGGACCCTGTCTTCGATTTATTTAGAAGTTTACGGCTACTACTGGTTCTGCGTAGCGGTTTAAGTATGAGTCTACTGATCGCGAACTTGTCCGTCCTAACACAAGGTCGCGATTAGGATCGTCTTGCGGCATGAGGAGACATTTGCAATTATGCTAGGTTCAGTTTACAATGGTTTGCGCAATGCTGAGTTAGTATTATCTTAACTTACAGTAGTACGTAGTTCTGCATTCTTTGTTGAAATCTGAGCTGCCAATGGAGATGTCATCTTTCTACTTGACGTAGATCGCGAGTTGTTGTTTTAGCCTCTTAGTGTTGAATCCTGGTTCCTCCTGGGGAAGTTGGATTCGTTTTACTTGTTTCACTTAGGTTTCGTTTAATAGCGCGCACGTAAAACTTGTTTTACTTTATACTTGAGTTTTGAGAGTCTTGATCGTGTTTTGGTTACTTTACCGAAACACTTTGGCAATCGCACCGCTGCCACCAATTGTTGTAAGTCCAAATACTGGATTCACGGATTTGACTACCGAAAAGGGTTTTCGAGAGTCAGGTACTTTGGATTCGTTGCCCGAGTAAAAAGTTGGAACTTAACTTTCGATAACAAGTATAAGATTTATTAGAAACAAAATTGGTTACGTTAGAATATACTATTAGAAATGAACCATTAACGTGGTGAGTACGAAAATGACGAGGCTGGATTGTAGTACTTCGACTAAGTTACCGTAGTAACACTTCACTCGTACCTCTCTTACTTCGTCTGAGGTACCAACAGGTCCGTCCGCTTTTTATATTTCAATTATAGAATTTTTTAGAGACACAATAACCAAAGGATTGTCTTTTATATTTCGCCATGGTGTCGGCGATGCGTCTCCTTTGTTTCTATAGTAATAGCGGGTGGGATGTGCTGCGTTGCAGCGTAGCCATTCTGTCGCTTCTGACGTGGGCGCGTTGCCAAATCTATATACAGGGTGAACCACGGATCGTGATCAGTAGAGATTACTTTGTTATTAGCAGTCCGATCGAAAACGTTTTCATCAGCTTGCATGGTTTTAAGAGAACTTTAACGTGATAGTGAAAAATTACTGGTCATTTTTTTTTTAAATGTTTTCTCAAGGTTACCTTGAATTTTTTGTAACTGAACATATAATTTTTTTACGCCTGTCTGTTAGAGGATTTCAAGACGAATTCGGCACATGTAAGGACATGGCATTTTTTTCATCCGGTTCGAAACAAAATTAAAAAACTTTGTATCACAAGGAGAATCACAACTACGCCGTATTTACGCATCCAATGTTGTTGATAAGTCAAAATTTACCAATCTTAATTTTAGCGATGTTCAAAATGATGTCCACGAGCTGCAATGCACTTGCGTAGACGGTGAACAAAAGATTGTTTTGCATTCTTTATGGCCTCTACACTGATGGCGACTGAAGACGACAGAATGAATGCGTATAACGGCGTAGCTGTCATTCTCCTTGTGATACAAAGTTTTTTAATTTTGTTTCGAACCGGATGAAAAAAATGCCATGTCCTTACATGTGCCGAATTCGTCTTGAAATCCTCTAACAGACAGGCGTAAAAAAATTATATGTTCAGTTACAAAAAATTCAAGGTAACCTTGAGAAAACATTTAAAAAAAAAATGACCAGTAATTTTTCACTATCACGTTAAAGCTCTCTTGAAACCATATATGTTCAGTTGCCAAAAATTCAAGGTACCCTTGAAAAAACATTTAAAAAAAGAGTTGACCAGTAATTTTTCACTATCACGTTAAAGCTCTCTTGAAACCATGTAAAAGCTGATAAAAACATTTTTGATCGGACTGCTAATAACAAAGTAATCTCTACTGATCACGATTCGTGATTCACCCTGTATATTAAGGTGGTCCTTATTTGACGAAATCTTTATGGTTCGCGCCCGAAAAGTCTTCCATTTAAAATTAAAAAAAGTGTGTAAAAATTAAACAGGATCGGATAACATTTACCCGTGGCGCACTCGAAGATTAACATTGGTTTTAAATGGGGAAAAACAAACTTTTTAGTCTTTTCTATATAATTAAACGGGAAAAAGTATTAAAAATTTGTGGTTTACACCATCGTTACTGTCACTCTTTATAAATAAAATAAGCCTAATTAAACCGACAAAAATTATATCGCAACTTAGTTACAGGACTTTTAATATACGAAGAATTAAGAAAAATCATCATTTAGCATGATCTTGTCGATACATCATCTCGAAGCAACATATATACGAACAAATATAATACGAATTATTGATGAATATAATATTAATATTATTATTATTGGTAAAATGCGAAAAATCTTATTGATCGATGTCCCGTGTAATTTGTTCTATCTTGTATATAAAAATCTCGTGTCACGGTGTTTGTGGTCGCACTCCTACGAAACGGCTCGACCGATTTTTATGAAATTTTGTATGTATATTTGGTAGGTATGAGAATAGATCGTAAAGTATATTTCATACGGCTAGGTCATTAGGGTGTCCCTATCCAGAAAAATGGGGTGTATTTTTTTTGACAAAAATTTTTTTGTGTATTTTTTTTTATTTGGCATCAGAAAATACCTATAACTCCAAATTTTCACACTCCTACCCCCACCCTTCCATTTCTTAATACGCGATAATCTTATACGCGATTTTAGTATTTTTTTTATGAACAATATCGAAATAATTTAACCGTCGTTCGTATTTCAAACAGAACGAAATTATTTATGTTGTTGAACGATAGATGGCGCCACGTCCGCCTCATCAAACTTTCATCCACGCATGCGTCTCGCACGCACGTCATTTTGACATTTCATCATGAAATGTCAATTTTGATTTATAAGCAATATATACGTGTTTTATGATTGTAAAAAGGTTGGTAAAATACTAAAAGAACAATTACATTATCGGTATACCGTTTTTCATCAGTAAGTAAAACAATTTTGTGTATTTGTGTGTGTATTGTAAGGGGTTGGGAGGGGTGAAGCGAAGGAACACCGAGAGTTAAAAAAAGACGAAGGTTTATTCTTAAATCTAAATGTTATAAACGAGAAGATCTTATTCTAGTCGCGTGCCTTAACCTATGGGGGTGTGTGGAAGAGAAATGGGGTGTCGGGGTGTGGGGTAAGGTTCGTCTGTCCGTCGTGTTCGTTGCGGCCGTTAAATAGAGTGTACGTACTTTTGTTCGCCGTGGCGTGTCCTCGTGGTCCGTTTCTCCGGCTCGTCCTCTCTCTCTCTCTCTCTCTCTCTCTCTCTCTCTCTCTCTCTTCTCGTCTCCCATTCTCTCTCTCTCTCTCTTCTTTGTTCACGCCACTCTCGTCTCTTGTGCACTTTCCGCTTCGCTCTCTGCCTTTTGTCTCACTCTCTCTCTCTTCTCGATCGTTCCTCTCTTTGCTAGTTCCACGCGCCGGACGTCTTCGCTACTTGCACCAGGCCTAATGCGTGGTCCCCTTGCGCTCGCGTATCTCCGTCACCACTCGGCTGGGTTCGGGCCGTTAAATAGAGTGTACGTACTTGTGTTCGCCGTGGCGTGTCCTCGTGGTCCGTTTCTCCGGCTCGTCCTCTCGCCTCGTCACTCGTTCTCTCTTTCTCTCTCTCTCTCTCTCTCTCTCTCTCTCTCCCCCCCTCTCTCTCTCTCCTCTCGTCTCCCAGTCTCTCTCTCTCTCTTCTTTGTTCACGCCACTCTCGTCTCTTGTGCACTTTCCGCTTCGCTCTCTGCCTTTTGTCTCACTCTCTCTCTCTTCTCGATCGTTCCTCTCTTTGCTAGTTCCACGCGTCGGACGTCCTCGCTACTTGCACCAGGCTTAATGCGCGGTGCCCGGCCGCTCGCGCATCTCCGTCGCCACTCGGCTGGGTTCGGGAGATTCCGCGGCGGCTCGGGGCCTTGCGCTCAGGTTGTGGCGAAGCGAGCGCCTCGTCACAGTATATATTACAGTGAACAATGCCAGCAAGACGCAAGGGAACCCATTTAGGCTGTCAAACGAATAAAGCAACAAATATGCGAAATAGTAGAGCAGAAAGAACAGGCGAACAAATCCAACAAGATAACGAAAATATGCGTGTGAGCATGTCGCAATTGCGTGCATCTCAATCACAAGAGGCACGAGTTGAACGAAATCAACAACGACAATTTGAACGGAGACAATCGCGCCGGTTCGTAGTTAACACACGCAGAGCAAATGACCGACAACGCCAACAAGTACATTGAACGGCTTGCTCATCGGCACGGATGCAGATTCAAACCTGTTCCTGAAGTCCATTCGCACATTCAACTCATGCTTCCAAATGACTTCGTTCGGAGCAACAGAAATAGTTCACAATACTGCAGCAAGTGGTCAACAATACAATTCAACATTCAAAATCAAAGGCCAAGTGTACCACAAATTAGGCTCATTGCTGCCAATGCTAAACGAACCACATCAATTTTTACAAATCTACTTTATGGGAATACATTTGGGCACACCATGTTTTTCCCACGGACAATTATACGTGGCATGTTCTCGCGTGGATAAACCATCGAGCTTATTTGTGTTGGCTAAAGACGGACTGAAAAAAAATATGGTACACTTAATTGCTCTTCGAAATTAATATTGATTTTCTTTATTTCATTTTCCTACTTTAGGATAAAAAATATATTACTTTTTTTCACTTTACATTTAACTTTTAAAAGATCAAACAATGAATATGTAAGTTGCGTTAATGAAATACATTGAATTGAGAAAATGAATGGTTGGTGTTTTTTTGTTTTTATCGGCGGTCATCGTCTACAGTGCTCAATTCCTCTTTTTGTCATAGATCCCATTCCCACACACTTACAATACATTCGTTTTTTTTCATTTAACAACCAAAATATTCACTAGAAATAATTTATATGGCAGAATAACGTTCGCCTGGTCGGCTAGTAATTATATATTTTGATTGGAATATACTACACCAACTTAAACGCAACGGTATATAATAAAACAGAGAACTATAAAATAACCGGCATATTATATTCTAGAAGATTCGTAGATAACAATAATTCCAAAATGAGATATAAAAAAGGTACTCACACATAGCCTATTCACTAGACGCATGACCCATACCATATACAGTCTATTCTTATTGGCGAATCGGAAATTTCAGAGTCGGGAAGACAATATGTGTCTCCAAGTCGTCAAATAGCGTTATGCATCGATTCCAGGTGAGGATTTGTAGATTTAGCGCCAGCGATTAATTCATCAAATTTTCTCAAATGAATGAGATGGTGAAAATCTTCAATTGGTATTGCTGATGAACAGATATCACAAAAGAGCCCTGACGCCTGTGTAGGATATACAAATTACCGTTAGGAACTACTTTTAACTAAGTATTTATAAGCGCACGAAAAATACCTGTGTCTTCTCCAGCGGTTGTTAGACGAAAGGGACGAGTCCGCTTAACGCTGTGACACTCAAGCGATTCGCTTATTAAATTCGCTTATTAACTGTTAACGTACTAGCGAGTGCCTAGCTTGGGCCTCGATAGGATTCCATGGTAAGGAAAGAGCAAATCGCGATGTAGTTTAGTGATTGGATGTACTGGTGCACGCTAGGTCTAGCTAGATTTCCATTATTAGGGATGCCTAGTCTCAGCCCGGCTGAGCACTTTTCTTTAGTCGGAAAACGACTACCACATTTTCACTAGGGAATTATTATAAATCTTATATAGACATTTTTTCTTATATGCAGGTTCTAACATTTTTCCTAAAATTAAATCAAATTAAAGGATGAGAATACGTTCAGCCTAATACTTATGTCGATCGTGTGAGCATAATCATTAATTGTCTAACTCTATTTGCAATTGCGCGAATATCACTCGGTTCTGTTTTTTAAAAATCAGAAGTCCTCTCAGACTATCATAAACAATAGCTTAATTAGAAAACGTGTTATTTATATTATGATCTTATTCACTTGTATAGACTGCATTTAACCTATGCGTTACTACCTTCATGTACTATCAGTATATTCAAAATCGAATTCCAAATTTGTATATTTGATATGCAATTAACACTAATTCCGATGCAGTACATTGATTATATTAAACATTTGGCACTCTGGTTGATCAGCTCTCACAATAAATATTAAAAATACAAATTGAAGATGATGATTTACCTAAAGGACCCTTAGATTTCCAGAGGCCTTTGAGGAGGGTGGGGTCACCGCGGCGCCAGTCGCGCCACCCCCGACCCCGGCGGATGGGCCTGGTGGATGATCCAGTCCCGATAGACCTTATATCGCCTGTGGTGACGCCACTAACGCTCAGAGATCCGCCAATCCCGCCGACAACACCAGCCATTCCGATGGTCCCGCCACCCGGGGCACCAGGACCGCCAGGGCCTCCAAGCAGGCCTGCAGGTCCACCACCACCGCCAGCGCCACCGCCAATGCCGCCAATGATGCCGATTCCACCACCACCGGGGCCTGGGGTGCTCGGCGAGCCGGGCTGCGGCTGCCCGTGTGCCCCCGCTCCACCGCCAGCCTGCGGCAATGGCAGTCCCACCACTAGGTTCCAGTTTCCGCCACGATGAGGTAGCACCATCAACAACGATACCCATACCACCGTCGACACATAGAAATATTAGCAAGGGCACTGGATTATAGAGCGAATTCTGTTTTTTTTTTAAATGTCTTATAATGTTAATCTTTTATTTTTTTTACATTATACGCAGTTTGTTTCTATGTACAAGCTACAGTGTTTCAAAACCTCTTTCGAATGATCATATGTTATTGATTCCGCTTTGTTAAACTTGCTATATCAATGGCGGAAACCATTATTTATCGTAAAGAAGTTTTGGAATGTATCAATAAATGATCAATGCATTTGCAGATAACTGCATTGTAAGATTATGTCCGAATTAGTTAGAAATGAGCCCAAAATTATACCTTAAATATGTAGTATGAAGTCGCTATAGTAATACAAAACTATTACATTCTCTTTCATTTTCAACCGTTACCACAATGATACAAAAGAACTGCAAAAATTTCCAATCAATTTTCTTTTAATGTTCTTTTAATCAATTTAATTACCTTTTAAGCTTAACGTAAGTAAAACCTTGAATCATCGAAAATATTACGTATTTGAACTTAATGCAAGAGTTTTATTTAACTGAATATCAATACCATTTTTCTCATAAGTCAAACAACTGTTAATATTGCTAATACATACGTAATCATTAATAAACGAAGAAAGAATTTGTTGGAAACAAGAAAAAATGTTATATAAAAGTCGAAAATGAAATCATTGTTAGAAAATTATGAGCGAAATATTAAATGCAGCATGAAATAGGTAACAACGGATTATTAACCTAGCGGTTTCTTACGATTCCAAAGAGTCGTTTCTCAATATATCTATATTTTATGTGAGTTCCAGGCAAATATCAGTGGATTTCTAATAATCGAAATCTTCGTTGAAGAGTTTATTTTCGTGAAGAGCGTCGTGTACAATTCTCATGCTACTAACTATTGTAGAAAACTTAGAGGCTTCGTGCGGTTCCATGTAGAGGGATTCCTCACCCTTCTGGTATCCGGGACAGCAGCGCCTGTGCAGGCTGTTCGGGTCTATTCGGGTTCTTGTTCTAGTGCTAGACCATACTAGATTGTGACGTTTTCAGATAAAAACTCTAACCGTTGATTCTGTCTTTTGCGTATCAAGCCTTCCCAGTAGATTTCAATTAAAGAAGTCTAACAACTATTAACTATCAGCTGTCAACTATTAACTATCAACTAACTTATGAAGCCAGTCCACGTGAGAGTAAAACTCTCGAGAGTCGCCCTCGAGAGCAGTACTCGCCAATGGACATGCTCCTGAGAGTAACTCGGAGACAGTAACGTCATACTCGTCGAGCGCAGTTTCACGAGAGCTTGCTCTCAATTGAACAAATTCAAATACGCTATCTGATAGTTACTCGCAAAGGTTCGAACTGAGTTCGAATTGTGACAGTACTCTCAGATGTATGACCATGGCAAGATGCACTTGGTCGCAAGAAGATACGCGTGCATTAATCGAAGTATAAGAACAAACTCCCATGCTTTGGACTATCAAATGTGATGAGTATCGCAACAGAGATTTGAGAAATGAGGTGGTTTCTAATCGAGTTACGGTCATTCGGATGAAACTCCAAAACTGAGACGTGTCCTGTAGTTCAAATTCACGTACAAGATTATTAGTAACGCCGAATTGGGGTCTCCGTGTTACCCAGGGTTTAACCCAACAGTTCCTTTTATTTCTTTCACGTTTTTTATGTTTTTTTAAATATGCAACGCAACTATTATTGCTTGTTGTTTACGAGAAACCATCTTTGACACTACTGATGGGGCGTGACGTTCGTGAGTGCTCTCGAGTGAACGTGGTCCCGAGAGTAATTTGTGACAGTAACTCTCCGGCTACTGTCTGATCTGCTTGCGAGAGTGAAACTCACGGAAAAATACTCTCACTTGGAAACATTGGCTCATTGGCTCACTTATTTCGCGGACGCGTTTCATAGTCAAAACTGAGGGCTCATGATGCCCTCAATTGACTCCTTTTGCCCGTATTCATAGGCGTCCCTCAACTGGAGGTTGTAGTTTCCCTCCATGAAAGGCCCTCCACTTTTGAGAAACCCTTACTTCCAATCGCATTTCATAGACAGTTTTTATTGTGACCTCAGTTGAAGGAAAGCTTTCTAGGAATTTTTTTTAGATTTATGTGGTCATCCACGTAATTGATTATGCGAAGTACAATCATATGTACGTACATAATCAATGGATGAAGTTAATAAAATTGAATAAAATGATAAATGAACGTACGGTGTACTTACTTCTAGTTGTTGAAAGTTTATTATGCATTGTGTACATGGTAACAACACATCAGTTACAGTGATTTTATTAAAACAGTATCTTTTTGAAAATTTAATTTAAAAGAGTAGCGAAAACGTTATAGGAAATTTTGAAAATACAATTAAAATAATGGGTCAGTGCTAGATTACATAATAAACAAACATGTAGTGACTTATGTACTTGGTCTCAATAAACTGATATCAATACTTTTTATTAGAGGAATACACAGCACTACTGTACTTGGCGCAGTTTTTTACACGTAAGTGTTTTTTGGGGGATATCACAAGTTTTTGATGCTCAACGGGACATAGAAGCTCTAAGCACTGAAATCTATATTGTCACAGATATAAAATGTAAATGCATTATGATGTTGCTAATCAGAAAAATATATTGCGTTGTCGAAAATGTTTAATGGCATATTAATTTAATTTGTAAGTCCCTTTTTCTAGAAATGCATAAAGATATATACAAATTTTTAAAGAAAATGTAATCTTCAATGCATATAAGCGTCGTTAATGGTGTCCGGCTTGTTGAAGCCATGTGGTAAACGTAAGAGAGGGAAGTGTGCTGGATTATTTACGTACCTCAGACCGTGCGAACATCAGAGAGGATACTATAGTTTAAGCGAAGCGCCAAAGCGGCGCTTGTTGCACACTTTTCTGGACTTCTACGTCCGACACCTAGATACAAGAAACTACGGTGCGGAACGCCTTGACACCCTGAACTTCCACATCTGACACCTGGACACAGGAAACTACGGAGCGTAATACTTCGATACCCTGGACTTCCACATCTAGTACCTAGATACAAGAAACTACGGAGCGGAACCCCTGGACACCCTGGACTTTTATATGCGACACTTAGATACAAGAAACTACGGCGCGGAACACCTGGACACCCTGGACTTCCACATCCGCCACCTAGATACAGAAAACTACGGAGCGGAACACCTGCAAAAACTGTCACCTAAAATACGAGGAACTATGTCGAAGCACACATATACATACTCCCATATACGCGCGCTCCACATGAATGCTATTAGAAACTAATTAATTCTATACTGCTGTGAAAGTACCCTTATACTAACTGAAAATTCTGTGTGAACGGTAGCTTCACGTACAAAGTGTATTTAATTGTGTAGTGTATTCGAAAATTACCAACACCATCCAGAGTACAAATAGGTAAAGAAGGCAATGCAGTCAGCGCCATCTGTCGTGTAAAAAATGCGATGGACGTGCGAAGACGACGACGATGACGACGACGACGACGACGACGGACCTGAAATAAAATCATTTCGCTCGCCATGTGAATGCGTCCTGATCCTGTACACTAATCGTATTGAATTTGGTGGCAATCAATTCAGAACCCTTAATTCCTAGAGTGAATGTATCAATAAATTTTTCTCACATCAGCCGTTCATAAGATATTTGAGTCGAAACACAGGTATGTACGAGAGATGCTTCGAGTAAAGAGTCTCGGCGGGCCGTGCCCAGTACGACGGGTTGCCTGTACTTGGCGCAAGACTCGACCGAGTCTCTTGATCCAGCAGTAATATTCTGCCATTGATAATATATATAATAATTTGGTGTACATAAAGCGCTTACAAAATTTCAAAGTCGATTAGACTGCTCAATGCTACTGAGGCCGACTACTCGATGACGTTATACTATTATGGTAGCATGAACAGCAACGGCGCAGCCCGGCAACACCGTGCACACGTCACGCTTATTTCCACAATTGGCTGTCATGCGGTAGCACCTTCAACTCAGAGTTCGTCGAGCTGTTTCATACTCCCTTAAAAATATTTTTAACTTTAGCATAATGTAAATTTAATGAATTATTTACATGTTCAATTTGTATAAGGAAATACAATAGAATATTTATAAACTTTTAGACAATTACTTGCATCAACTTAATACCGCTCGTCATGACCGTCATACAAGTCTATTTAGGTATAGTAATTTTATTTGTAGGAATATTCCCACCTTTTTAATGTTTTGTATATTATATTCTTGCATACAACTTGCTCATGCCGAATTATGGGTTTCAATTATGACATCTTTTGAAAATTGTGTTCGAGTTGTCACAATTAAAGCGTCTTTAAAAAGTCGCTAATAGGGTGTGGAGAGTTAACTTGAAAGTAATTATAAGAAATGGATGCTTTTGCTAATTTTTATTACCAAACTTTTCTATAATGTCTTGGATCTTTTTTGAAAGTTCTCATAAGAATGAACGAACAACGCACCAAAGTAATATAACTTAAATAATAACATTTTCGAAGTTCCCCGAAGTATGTATTTGGAGCGGGGCCTCAGGCACATAGCTACGGGCCTGTCCCACCCCACGCGGAAAAAATATGTCGGCCGGGGACTCGGTCGCTGGGAAGGAGCTAGTGCGTCGAGAGGAATCACCGATTAGAGTGAATAAAGTATTGATTTTATTATTGTTTAAAAGTGTTCTACCGTTATTTTCTCGGCTCCCTGAATCTTCCGAAATCCCAAATGTATACTTATTGATAACATTCTAGTCTCGCTACCAAAAAATTATTGAAACTGAACTACCATCCCACGCAGCATAGAAATATTTTATCAACATTGCCAAAAATTTCCTTTGAAATAATGCAATACTGCGGAAATATAGTGAAAGTTGTTGAAAATATTTCCTGAATGTTGCAGAAACCTTGCAATGTCCGCTCAGAAAGTTGCAAGCATAATATTGCTATAATATTGCCGGTCAATATTCTGGAAATCTCAACGCACAATATTAATAAAATATAACCCAGATAGCACCTGCATATTGTATTGATTGAAAAATATTTAGCAAAGATTCATGTCACCTTTTTGTTTTCACATTGGCAACGACTTAATACTAAGGTTTCGGAAATATTTCAAAACTTTTCCTATCATAGTTTTTTCCAAATATTTTAATACGTTTCAGGAATCATTTTTTTTTATTAGCAGCGTTTTATTAAAAAATGTTACCATAACGTTTTTAAATATTTGAAAAAACAAGGCTGCAAAGTAGAACCTTGCAAATTGCTTCCTCATTATGTTACTTGGTTTTTTCTATCACACTGATGCAAAGTAGAATCTTACACTTTGCTTCTTGATTCTTTTTCTTCGTTCTGAAAGCCTCCTCTATGAGAAAGTTCTTTGATTTATTTTGTTTATTTATATACATATATACAGTTAAAAATGAGGTAAAAAAAAACAATAACGATAATTTTTTGAAAATTTCAAAACCACGTAAAATCTGAACCGCTTTAGCGATCTTGTCGAAATTCAATACCAAACAATATTGAACGTATCTTCAATTATGAAGAACTATTTAGTTAAATCGTCGAACCTTTTTTCAAAAAATTTTAAATGACATCAATTCTGAATGGCTGCATATATTTCATTAAAAATCGCAACATTTAAAGAGGGATATCTACTTTACTTGCGTGCCAAATTTCAGTCCGATCGTTCTAACGGTTACTGAGTAAGAGGCAATTGAATTTTCGAAGCCCTGCACACACACACACACACACACACACGCGGACATTTTTTCTAAACTACTTTTCTTGACGTTTTAGACCATATCAAGTATTCTAACATGAAAATCTCGAGAAAAAAAATTTTTCATGAAAACATAGCATCCTCTATGAGGAAGCAAAATGATATGGAATCATTTTAAATGTTACAAAAATATTAAAAAGCAATCGCTTTTAATATGAAAAAAAATGTTCGAATGAATATTTGCTAACTATTTTTTAAATAATAAGAAATAATCATTTTATAGGTACTGTTCAAAAATATTTCTGCAACATATAAAAACTGTTTATGGTTTCAACAATATATCTGAAACTTATACTTATTATATTGCCCTGAAATATTGAAAATATTGTTGTAATGTTTTCGAAATATAGGGTGCTATGTGGGATACTTTCTTTTAGAATAATTTAAGTTAACTAACCAGTATGTTTTGATCATTTTTTGTCAAACCAAATTCTCTAGGGAATTCTCTAGGGCATTCAGTTTTGCTAAATTTTGCATTTTAAAAAATTGGCTAAAAAGCTCGGGAAGTATGTCAACTGCTGCGTGCCTTTTATTCTGGCCACAAATAAGAGAGAAAAGAAGTAGGCAACACTCAGTCCGATACCAAAGGGTGATGTGCCATTGTCGACTTATCATGTCAACCACTTAGGACCGATGACATCAACGTCGAAAATGTACAAACATTTGTTCGTTGTTATCAATGAATTCTCAAAATTCCTACTCGACGAAGACGACTAACGACAAAAAAGTATTAGACAAATTGAAGGGTCAGCAGACGATCTTTGAAAATCCACGGCGAATTATTAGTGATCGTGGCCCGGCATTTACGTCGAACGAATTTCGTAAATATTGCGCGGAAGAAAACATCGAGCACATATTGATTACGACAGGAGTACCGAGAGGAAATGGACAGGGCGAACGGTTGAACCGCATAATTATCCCGATCCTCATTAAGATGTCTTACGAATGTCCCGATAATTGGTATCAGTACGTAGATAGGGTTCAACGCGTAATCAACAGCACTTATTAGAGGAGCATTGGAACTAAACCTTATCTAGGGTATTCAGTTTTGCTAAATTGTGCATTTCAAAATCTCTTCCTTTTAGGAATGTAAATTTAACGTCAATGTAATATGAAATTTATTACACCATGAGTTTCCTATCAATTTGACTGATTCTCAGTTATATTAAGACTTTGATTTTCAAAACCTCCATTTTCGGATCAATTCCCACTCTGCGTTGCGTATCAATCGATGTGGTGGGAGAGACTGAACACTAGGCATGAATCAACAGATTCGTATCAAAGCTCATTTACATGAAAGTGCATTCGGCATATAAAGCTATGCAGAGTCAGGAGGGGTGAATACGCAATCTCGATTTTCACAGCAGCGATGTGGAGCCGGTCTAACCGTTATTGCAAAGTCAAGGTCCAGTGCATTAGGTTATTAATTCGTAAAATATCCTACTGATGAAACGGCAGTGACACGCAGATAAGATAAACACGACCTTTTACATTATGAAATACAAAATCCGTTGTTACCTATTTCATGTGACTTTCTAAATTTTGCTTATAATTTTCTAATAAAGCTGACCTTGATATAACATTTTTTTCTTATTTCCGCTTGAAGAATATACTCCCGCAATTCGGCAGAGAAAATCCAAAGCATTCTGTTTAATATAATATAATTAACGTTTAAAATTTAACAAACTATGGATTGTTCATTTATTTTTCTACTATCTATTTTAACAGTTTATGTATTGGGATTGTATTTATGTAAACATGGCTGTATTGTACGAATAAATAAAACTAAATTTTTAGAATCGAAAGGTTAATAAATATCAAAATAAAGAATTTGACCCGTATAATGATCCTACAAGCAATTTATTTCGAGGTCAGAAGGCGATTGACTTGAAATTTTGCAGTTAAATAATAGCACTTTGCGATACGAATGCGAGAAAGCGAACTTTATAGGTAGGCGGTGAAGTTGGTTGCAGAGCCGCACACGAGTAACACAGCGGCACGAGCCGAAGGCGAATGCTACTTGTTTTACGAGTGCGGCGAGTATGACAAACTTCACGACCTGCATATAATGTTCGCCTTATTGTGCCAGTATCGCATAATATTGTTTGTAACGAATGCATGAAATACGATAATTTTTGTGCCTCCATAGTGGCTGACACATCTTTTCATTGGAGGAGGCAGCCATAAGAAGAGCAAGAAAGGCTTTAAAAGTGAATACATTTCATGACAGCGCGCGAGAACAAAGTTTACTTTATCGCACTAGTGCGAGAAGAAAGTATTAGTACAATAATGTAAAATTGGGCCAATTTGCGCATGCGCAGCATTTTTATCGTATCCTTAGTTACAAAGCGCCACTTTCGCCACACTTCGGAGGCACGAAAAGTAGCGTTTTTCATGCATGAGTTACATAAAATATTTTATTCTTGGTATTTAGATTAGTAAAATTCAGTTAAAAAAATTTGCGTGCACCATTTGTCAAAACGCGAAGCAGTTACATACATATATAGTATTTTTTTTGCAGATTGTCTCTAATATCTTGACAATAATGACGATATTATTATTGTTATTATTATTTGGTTTTTTTTTAGATTCTCTTTTGTGTGTACACCCATGTTAGAAAATATATGCAGTTTGGATGAAAACGGTAAAGAATATACGCATCTATTTTACGTAATATATCATACATTCTAGCATACTTCGAATAAATATGCATTATTCCTATTTATACTGTCAGAAAATGATATCTGTAAAGAGTAAAGGATGAACCAAAGCAAACGTAATAGTCTGTAAATGGTAAATTTCATTCCTATGGTTAAACCACAACAGTGCTGCGATTCTCCTGAATATGTCATTTCTATGTTAAACACATGAAGAATACCTTTCTATAATGAGTTATAACCTGAAGCCAATGAGCATCAATAATTGATTTCTAAACTTTTTCACGTATTTAATTCATTATACATTGCAAATGTATAAAACTAGTAATATCAGCATCCAATTATATAGCTGAACTCTATTTTTTCATCTATCGTCTAGACGGTCGTATATTATAATGCATATGCATACTATATAGGAAATATTAGGCAATTTTTAACAAAATAATGAATACCTAACAAAAGTCAGAAAAAAATATCGAGAAAATTGATTTCCCTTGAGGTATGACTTGTTGGACAATTCGGTATCTTACGTATCTGCCGGTGAAATAAAAATTAATGTGGAAACGTGGAAATTTTAAGCCGAAAGTATTGCAGATCTAGAGAAATTATTATTTCCTCTATATCTAAAACCTGATTTTCTTTATTAAATTTCAACCTGATCGGTTTAACAGTCTTATTTGCTTGAAATTTTTAATTTAAACATGTAATCATTTTTACAGTTTTGTCTGCACCATTGTATAACATTAATACAGTAATTATACTAGTTCACTTACATTCGGAACTTAATTTTTTCTATCGTTTTCAACTTGATTAGTTTAGCGAAAAGTGTGCAATTGTAGATATAAGGGAGAATGGGCGAATAAAGGTCATCTAAACTAAAGTATCATATTTTGTATATCTTCTACCAAATCCCTAAGTTCGATCCGGGGATATGGTCAGTTATTATTAAGCTATTGAAAAAGTCCTGTCAAGGCTGGTATATTTACAGAAGTGGGTGGTAATGCCGGATGAAAGGACGTATGGTACGAGTAGAGAAAAGATCATTTGCAGATTTGTGGAAGATTATCGACTGACCTAGAAGAGTTTCAAATTGATCCTTCCCAACTGAAGCACAAATAATGCATACGAAAGACCTAGTCGCAATCTACAATTAATCATTCACAATAACAAAATGTGTAACTATTGGCTACAGGGTAGTTTCATTTGCCTTGCGCGATATTCACATAAAAAAATATGTTTTATTCGCAGCGTATACGGGATACATGCACAGGAAATTTTAAGCGTGTGATCTCGCTCGTCTGAAATTTGCATGTATTTTGAAAAAACAATGTACATCGAGAAACAATCACAACGGGCAAGAACTTAGTGGCCGGGGGTGCCTACGTATCTTCTCACACCTCACTCTGATTGGCCAACTTTAAACGGCTCTAGCTTGAAAACTAAACACCTCTCAACAAAAGGAAGTTCATTTTCATGATCAGCGATGTCCCCCTTACATCACATTACCCTGTTAGTAAAGCAATTTAGGGACATCCTGTATCATTAGGAACCATATGAAATCTTTATTATTATGAAATTAATAACTAATTTGTTGTTATTCTCCGAATGTAATTATTTACTTAATACCATAATACTCATGCACTATTCTGTGAATAGGTTACATAGACATTTGTATATAAATAATACGTTATGCATTTTGACTTATCAAAAACTGTAATTGGGGTTATAATCTATGCAATAGCCACTAGTTTCTGCTTCTGATCTAATGTTCTATTTAATTCTTATGGCACGACTGTCTGTAAGCTTCTTCAATGTGATACCCATAATACTTGTATATTAGTAGTAATTACTTACTTTCTTTATGTTTCCATCTCAGGCATCAACAGCCACCGTACAACTCCATGAGTTGACTAGTACAGTAAATTTTTAATTCTCAGAGTCATCGACCAGTATGCTTAGAGGGGAGCGTAGTGAGAATTGAGACATTCAGAAGCACAACTCTATTCTATTAGCCGGTCGATAAATGAGCGACTAGTCTATTAAATATAATTTTTATTATAGTATTAAAAAATTCGAGAGGATGAAAGGAAAGTTAAAGAACTGTATCTTTTAATAAGCGTCGGGAAATTTAGATTCCTTAAGCTTAAATATTTCTAAACCGTTATCATAATCAAGACATTTTTTTTACATTGAAATGTGTCGATTATTTCAATCGAATCCATTGTGTTCAGAGCGAACGAAAATGGTGAAATACTATTTTATATCGCTATTTTATAATAGGTAAAAAATGCAACCGGTTTTCTGTTCGTAGTATTCTTCGTTCAGCTAATATTGCAGTTGCCAGTATTCGCCCACTCTTCCATAAACGGTTCACTATTAAAAAGAAATTTTGTACGATTTTGTTCTCTATTTGATAATCATTAAGTTATGGTGTTTAGACACTCCACGCGCCTACTCCCGGTATAATAAGTTTTTTAACAGAAGACACTTTCGGAATAAATTATATATGATTTCTTCAAACTGTACATTCAAATCATTTCCAATACTATATACACAAGGGACTGATAAATTGTATGGCAACTCTATTTTAAAAGTCTTGCAGTTATCAATTGCTGTTTTAAATATACTGTAACCAATAATAAGAAATCTGAAGCATTTTAATAACTCCTACCAATGATATATACATGTCCCAAGAAGAAAAACGATGTCTGTTTATTTAAATGAAAGTGTGGGTGACATGTGATCAGCATAATAGCATAGTGTGTTTCTGATCGCTATGACTGAGAAGTATGCAGCGGACGAAAATGAAAGAAGAAAAATTGGTAAAAAAAAGTGAGAGGGAAAATATATGAGAGGGAAAAAATAGTACAATAAAATATTTCCAAATAAGAAAAATACATTTTAAAAAAGAAAACTTAAAATGCATGATTAAATTGTTTATCTACACGAATGTTAATGTATGACCGCATTAAAAACTTACCCACACAGCATTTTATATCCATAAGATGTCTACGATATCCAAAGTGAATATCCACTAGATATCTATATCTAGTTATGAATATCCTGTAGATATCCCTAGAATATCCGAAGTGCCCTCTTTTGGAAATTTACTACGAAGTGTGTCTCATGAATAGAAAATTATATAATGCTCACAAGAACATTAGTAGTGTGCCATATATTATTTTAGGAGCTGGGCGTGAACTCCAATAACTTTATGATGACGTAGAACTTGACATATAAGATGTTTAACTGGAAATCAAAGTTCTTTCGTTACTACTTTCATTCTTTTAAAGATATGTTAATGCAGAACAAGCTACTTAACACTAAACCTACCAGAGCAGTCAAATGACCGCTTTTGAGACTTTAATCAAAATTGTTAAATTCCAGGTTTTTATTTTTCTTGAACTTACTGCACGACTATGCTAAATTCTGTATTAATTACAATCAACTGGAAAAGACTATAATGTTTATTTCAAAAGCGGTCATTTGACAGCCATCGGTA
>NW_014332824.1:290930-296886 GCF_000341935.2 Cephus cinctus
CTATGCATATGTTAATGCAGAACAAGCTACTTAACACTAAACCTACCAGAGCAGTCAAATGACCGCTTTTGAGACTTTAATCAAAATTGTTAAATTCCAGGTTTTTATTTTTCTTGAACTTACTGCACGACTATGCTAAATTCTGTATTAATTACAATCAACTGGAAAAGACTATAATGTTTATTTCAAAAGCGGTCATTTGACAGCCATCGGTAAAAATAGGTATATATAATATGTCGGTAGGTTTAGTGTTAATGGCCTTGCCATCTATTAATTTTATGTTTAAGATGCATTACCGTTGCTGATACTTCTACTTGAAAAATGTATGGATTTCCAGAGAAATTGCAGAATATCAATAGAATATCTACAAGTGGGAACTTTGGATATCTTATGGTCATCAATTTAGATACTCAGGATATCTTCTGGATATACTGTGGATATCGACAGCCAAATTAGGAATCCTATGGATATCAAATACTGTGTTGGTATTTAACTTATGTTTTATTACATACTATTTAATTGTTACTTTATACATCATCATACTTTGATACCCATTTTAAATTTATTATAATAAAAAAAAATTTGTTATTGATAAATACAACTTTAATTTCGAATTTTGAATGTTTCTGATGATTTAAGAAATGTCATTATTCTCGTTGTAGATTAAACTGTGTTACATACTCAAATTTTAAAACATTGTAGATATTAATAAAGAGTTTTACCGCATAAGGAAAGTAATAGAATCCCGGCGAGGAAGAACCACCCCATAACGTGACATCAACAGCTCGTTTCACCTCAAACCTTATCACACCATGTGATCATCCTCTTACAAATATTCATTACTCCTACTGTAGTTTTTTTTCCATTATAGCGAAATCCTGCAACACAAAATTTAATTGTGATGTTTATTTTACCAAAGGTGAAAAGTTGGGTTATACAACACCAGCTTATCAGAAGTAGTGCTTGTTCATGTCACAATTTAATTAAAATCGCCAAAGTATCGCACTTCTTTGGAACAGATAGCTGTAGTATGAGTTGGGGAGTTCTGGCTCAAGATTCCTGTAACCGACATTTACCGACATTCTGGAACCTTC
The DNA here is from genome assembly GCF_000341935.2 of Cephus cinctus. Classification (NCBI taxonomy): domain Eukaryota; kingdom Metazoa; phylum Arthropoda; class Insecta; order Hymenoptera; family Cephidae; genus Cephus; species Cephus cinctus. The sequence goes on from NW_014332824.1 coordinate 292,025, forward strand.
GAAAGTAGATATACGTGCTAAATTAGCGTCGTAAGCCCTATGATTTTCAGGAGTTACGACATTAAACCGTGGATTCCGAGAATTGTCGCTCGATTCCAGGAATTTGACGTTTGATTCCAAGAACTTGATGTTCGATTCTGAGAATCTTGAAAGATTAAAAACCCTCTACAAACTTCTGGAACATTCTAGAACCTTCGACTGTTTGCGTCCGTGCTAAATCGTGAAGGATCGCTCCTAGAGCCGGCGGTCCTCTCGCGCGACGTTTTGAGGCAGCCCCTTGCCCTTCACCCCGGAGAAGCTTCGCGAACATTTTAGAAGCTTAGATGAACCCCCTCCCATTCTCATACAAGTTCGTACACGTTTTGGACTGCAGCTATCAGCCGGTTTGCAAATCAAGAGACTCGGTCGAGTCTCGCGCCAAGTACAGGCAACCCGCCGTACGGGGATCTTTACTCGAAGCATCTCTTGTACCTGTGTTTCGACTCAAATATCTTATGAACGGCTGTATGTAAGAAAAATTTATTGATACATTCACTCTAGGAATAAAGGGTTCTGAAATGATTGCCACCAAATTCAATACGATTAGTGTGCAGGATCAGGACGTATTCACACGGCGAGCAAAATGATTTTATTTCAGGTCCGTCGTCGTCGTCGTCGTCTTCGCACATCCATCGACTTTTTTACACGACAAATGGCACTGAATGCTTTGCCTTCTTTAGTTATTTGTACTTTGTATGGTGTTAGTAATTTACGAATACACAACACAATCAAACACACTTTATACGTGAAGCTACCGTTCATACCGAATTTCCAGTTAGTATAAGGGTGCTTTCACAACAGTATAGAATTATTAAGTTTTTAATAGCATTCATGTGAGGCGCGCGTGTATCGGTGTACGTATTTCTGTGCTTCGATATAGTTTCTCGTATTTTAGATATTTTTCTGATTAGCGACATCATAATAAATTTACATTTTATATTTGTGACAATATAGAGTTCAGTGCTTAGAGCTTCTATGTCCCGTTGAGCAACAAAAACTTGTGATATCCCCCAAAAACACACTTACATGTAAAAAACTACACCAAGTACAGGAGTGGTGTGTATTCCTCTAATAAAAAGTATTGATATCAGATTATTGACACCAAGTACATAAGTCACTACATGTTTGCCTATTATATGATCTAGCACTGGGCCATGATTTTAATTCTATTTTCAAAATTTCCTATAACGTTTTCACTACTCTTTTACATTACTACAGCTTCTCGTAGTTAATTATGATTTAATGATTATTTAGTAATTAATCAAACTTTAGCCGATCCCTTATCGAGTACTACTTAGCGGGTCCGTGCATTTCTGCATATAAATTTGCGTTCATTATGCCAGTCATTAAACTCAAAACCAATGTCAACTTTCTATATAGAGCTTATTAACAATAACTCGTCAATAATAATCATGGTAAAAGCTTAATAACAAACATATGTATAGTTTTAGGATACTATTAGTACGTTCAAAGTAAGTACGTTAGAATTCCTGGCACGGACCCGCCAAGTAGTACTCGATAAGGAATCAGCTAAAGTTTTATTAATTATTAAATAACCATTAAATCATAATCAACTACGGGAAGCAGTAGTAATGTAACAGAATAGTGAAAACGTTCTAGGAAATTTTGAAAATACAACTAAAATGATGGGCCAGTGCTAGATCATATAATAGGCAGACATGTAGTGACTTATGTACTTGGCCTCAATAATAAGATATCAATACTTTTTATTAGAGGAATTCACAGCACTCCTGTACTTGGCGTAGTTTCTTACACGTAAGTGTTTTTTGGGGGATCGAGGATATAGCCTTCCGGAATGCAGGAAGATTCCAGAACTTCCCTCCCTAACCTTGAACCTTATCGCGCAGACTATTGCGTAGCATCGGTGAATTAAAGTGAGATGATGAACGGCATCCCCTTTGCGCAGTGCCGAAAAGCGGTTTCAGGAATTTTGCGTCGAGATTGATTCAAGACGGTAGCCTCCTTATCCCATGGAGGAACTTTGCGAATCCTCCAATCCCCAGCCTCGTGCAGATTCGTGTAAGTCCAAATGGCTCTCGCACTTTTCTGAAATCGCAGTGGCAGGCTCAAAGTCACCTGATTGTTACGGCAGCCAAATGACGAGGAAAAGAAACGTGCACGAGGGCAAGAACGTCAACGAAAACAGCAGTGGTGTCTGAAACAAAAGATATAATTTTTGGAGAGATTAGACGAGTTGACGGAAAAATATAAAGAATTACAGTATAAATTTAAAAAATATATTGGCGATTATGTGACTGGTAAACACGTCATTAGTACGAGCCAGATATGCAATAGCATTACTCGTCCTGGCGATGATAATTCGAGTCAAGCTTTCATGCAATGCCACGAAAACAGTGCACGCTTGTGGGTTAATATATTGTAACGTATATTATTTCCAACTGTCAACACTGGTGAAGTACCAGTTCCCTCGAATGACGATTTTGGCCACTTAGCTCTTAGAGTGAACCAGGGTTCGGAACGGTAAAGGGATAGTTGTGTTACAGCAATAATAAAACGTTCTTTTCAGGTAAACTTTTCTTCGTTTATTATACTTTGCGTCTCTATACGGTATCATCGATCGGTTCTATTACAATCGGTAAATTCAAAAGGTCGGAGGAATTGACTTAAGGATGTGGAAGCCAACACTTCCAGCTACGGAGGATGCGTGATTTGAGATTGCGGAAGCCAACACACTTCCTGCTACGGATGATGCGAGAGCGATCACTCTCTGCTAATTTGTCCAGGGTAGCTAAACGCTGCGCTACTGGACTCGGTACACGGGCTAAGTAGCGGAATGCTACTATGTCCAGGGTAGCTAAACGCTGCGCGCTACTAGACTATGCTGAAAATGAAACTAGAACCACAGAATCCTCAACGAACGGTTTGATTCCAAAAAAATTGTTCTCTCTCGGATGGGAGAAGCTGGATATTAGATGCAGGATTCCGGATTCAGGATACAAGATGCAGGATACAAAATTATACGTTGATGGCGAAGAAGAAGAAGAAGACCCAATCCGCACAATCGACGGATTAATTATTTACCCGGTCCTACGTTTTTACATGCGAGTTGCCTTGGCCACCTAGTGGCGCGGCAGCGAACTAGTGCTCGCTCGGATATCCCTTGTCTGGTTAGGGACTCTTGTCACAATATATTGTAATAAAAATGTTACTAACGACTCCTCCCCGTCACCTGGCTCGAGGGCACCGTTGGCGTCGAATATCATTCCTATTGCATGTATTATTGAATATTGTTAACTGCGTATATTTAGTGTTTTAAGCCTATTGTATTTAGTTTTAAGATCCCTTTTCTCCACCCTTCGCTCCCCGTTTCCCTTTCCCCGTACTCGAGGACCGTCATCGAGGATAACCAACGCAGATTTTCTTCGAAGATCCATCTCCAAGGGAAGCATCGTGAGAGTGGCTACATTGTCAAGGCAGCGGAAGGCACGGATGGCATAGGCAGCGAACAGCTGATCCAACCACGTGAGGGTGACGCCCGTCCAGCCCGCCACCATCACCACGCGTATGCAGACCCGGTGTAGTCCCGCCACACGGGTATTTAAGAGGCTCATGTGACAGCGTTGGAGCCATCTCCCTCCAACTCCACGGACGTTTAGTTTAGTATTGCGTGTTTGACATATTTGCGGATTCAGTTTCTTTTCTTTTCTTTTCCGTAATATCTAGTTTATTTTCTTTTCTGCTTATTCTGTTCTATCAACCTTTTCTGTTAATTATATTTTGTTCCTATTTTACCCCGTATTTATTTATTTTTCTTCGAGACCCCTCCCCGTGTTTTCGATAACTAGTTCCCGGAGACCCTTGGTGGAATTAACCACCCAATACATCAAAATATTTAATGAAGAATGCTCTAAGAAATGTCAAGCGGTTACATTAGCAATGAGGATAATAATGCTCGTTTGCTTAGAAATGGACCCAGTAAATCCTTGGGTTGACGATATCTTAATTGAAATCTATTTGTATCTCATGCCTTTCTTTGCCAGTCTCCGCATCTTGCCATTCTATACGCATATTCCAAATAAATCATACAATGAATTGTGTGTGAATCGGATGAGAAGTGTACCTGTTTCTTGTGTAATGTTTCAAATGACTTGATATGTTCCATTTATTTGAGATTAGTATTAAAGTCAGACTATCCATGTCTCTTCCGGAAAAAAATCTATAACACAATCGTTTGGGGCTTCGGAGAGACTGCACTCTCTCGTCTTTGACTCGTTCATACATTATATTTCTTATTATATGTTAAATTTGTTGGGTTTTGTGACGTGGTGGATTTCACCCGTCTTGTCCTCGGCGGAAAGTCACGCCGAAACGCGATACGAGCCTAAAGCCATAACAAAGTCCAGGCAGGATCCACCGACCGCAAGGGCCCAATTATAATAACGACAGATTATTTCATTATTTTCTTTTGTTTTGCGTGTACTCTGCCGGAGTTCGAATAGATGCTCGCTCGCCGTGCCCGTGAAGACGCAGAGAAAGAGAGAGGGAGAGCCAGCTGGAGGCCAAGGAGGAAGGGAGCTGCGACACGCGAGGGTGGACACTCGCGCTATCTGCGCAGAGCAGCTCTACTGACCCAGGAGGCGAGGGCAACGCGGGACAGCTTGACGTCACGCGGCCGCAACGCGCTCTACTCAGCTGATACTCAACCACGACTGGAAGCGGTGCACACAGCGCCACACGAATGAGCACCAATACCCACTCCTATGGCATAGCGCCCGTCGTCAGTTGCGCATAATTATATCCCCCAAAAAACACTTACGTGTAAAAAACTACGCCAAGTACAG
>NW_014332825.1:0-14448 GCF_000341935.2 Cephus cinctus
ATAACCAGGCTACGCGAGATTGCCGACAGTGCTAACAACTGTAAAGACAAACTAATTGCGGAACTCGACCGTGGCGGAGATGACACCTCCTCCAGGGACAACATATTGGGCGATCTTCAGTTGGTTCTGGAGAAGAAAGGCCTGTGGTCACCGGCGCTTAATCAATTATTGTTGGAGCTGCTGTCCCTGTATAATCACGAGTACCTTTCCTTCGTGCGGAGCACCATGGAGGACCAGAACAGCCATGCATAGGGCCTGTTTTCGTAATAAACAAAACTGTACGCTTGATGTTTCTTGCAAAATGTGTATAATATATTTTCATTTAAAAAAAAAAACTGTTATTTTTTGTTTCCTGCACCTCCATCTCCCCATATCTTTTTAATAATTTGTAAAGCATTAAGCGTATTCCGCTGTACGTTGTTATTCGACGCTGCCGTACACCTGCAGGGATTTTCACTTCGCCGAGATAAAGACATTCTGCAGAGACGATCTGAACCCTGATTACATCATTGTTCGGAGAATGTCAAGCGCCATGGAGGACCAGAACAGCCATGCATAGGGATTTTTTTCGTAATAAAAACTGTACGCTTGATGTTTCTTGCAAAATGTGTATAATATATTTTCATTTAAAAAAAAAAACTGTTATTTTTTGTTTCCTGCACCTCCATCTCCCCATATCTTTTTAATAATTTGTAAAGCATTAAGCGTATTCCGCTGTACGTTGTTATTCGACGCTGCCGTACACCTGCAGGGATTTTCACTTCGCCGAGATAAAGACATTCTGCAGAGACGATCTGAACCCTGATTACATCATTGTTCGGAGAATGTCACGCGGCTTGGGAAACGGGCAGAATCGGGGACCAGGCCTTACCAATTAATCAGGATACGTTTTTACGACTTAAAGCAGATTCGCGTCAAGAATACGGTAATAATCGAAAATGTATCATGCTTTATAATAGCTTTATAATATACATAATGTGTCTTACAAAATACGGTGTTCCATTTTACCACGGGTACACTTATCTCCTTAGGATAATTAAAAAGTTACTGACCGACGGTCAATGCATAATTACCGACCGTCATAGGCCCCTGGGGGCACGCAACGCCGCTGCTACTGAGTTTCGGGCCTTAGGACCAGGTCCGCATGGTGAGGGAGCAACAACATAGGTTGGCGGCGGGGAGAGCCGACCACATTGGCGAGGGGGTGACGCCGTAGTGCGGTACGAGGGGTCAGAGCGCTGCGCGCTCCATGACTCACAGGTGACAGTGGTGGGGGTTTGTTGTGACAGCCAGAAGTGGTATATAACTACTAACATATCTATATAGATTTCTAGAGTCCGTAGACTCTATTTATACAATTTCGTCGACTACTAACTCCGCAAGTTAATGCACTTCCTTTGCTAGTTCTACACTTACTGTCCATTCCAGTAACATTCCTCTACCAGCACCTCTATCTATCTCATTATTGGCTCTCTGCATGAATTGCCTCTTGATTGGGGGATTTGTGAGCCCTCGGGCTCTGGCTGGTTGGACCGCCTCGGTGATTGGTCACCGGGGTGCTCCTCTCTCTGTTTCAGATCGCCGTGGGATACTCACGCTAGATGCCCCATAGAAACGCTCCATATTGTATTAAGCTTGTGGCCGCTTGTAATGGACTAAAGTCCTAACCAGAGCCATATACAGGGTGTCCCAGAACTGCTTTTGCACCGGAAAGTGGGCGATGGCTGGAAGTGCCCTGAGTACCCTCCCGCAAACCGTTTGCCAAAATTCACTATAGTTTTTAAATGAAAAGCATTTAAGTGCGACCAATCAGAACGAAGGATTTCCGCGGATTCATTCGCGGATGCCAAAGATCGCTTCTTTGCAATAGCTTCCCACAAATTCCGCGCTTAGCAATTGTTTCATAGCCCGAGCGAGCGTCGTAGGATTCGTTAACAAACTCCCAATATGGGCATGGGCGTGACTTAGGCTGGCGCAGCAGCTACACGTGCAACGCGCGATCGGCAATTGTTTCGGGATATGCATTCAGCCAGACGAAAAGCGGTACACGGTATCCAAAACGTCATGCACTGAATTTTATAGCAGTCCGGAGGAAAACAGATTATTAAAGTAAGAGGGAGTCGGGAGGGTGGGTGGTGGGACTGATGGATTAAATTTAAAATGAATTGAAAACTAAGCATAGAAGTATTATTTTTTTGTCTTATACATAGCCGTACCGAATTTCCGTGTACCGCTTTTCGTCTGGCTCAATGCATATCCTGAAACAATCGCCGATCGCGCATTGCACGTGTAGCTGCTGCGCCAGCCTAAGTCACGCCCATGCCCATATTGGGAGTTTGTCAACGATTCCTACGACGCTCGCTCGGGCTATGAAACAATTGCTAAGCGCGGAATTTGTGGGAAGCTATTGCAAAGCAGCGATCTTTGGCATCCGCGAATGAATCCGCGGAAATCCTTCGTTCTGATTGGTCGCACTTAAATGCTTCTCATTTAAAAACTATAGCGAATTTTGGCAAACGGTTTGCGGGAGGGTACTCAGGGCACCTCCAGCCATCGCCCACTTTCCGGTCCAAAAGCAATTCTGGGACACCCTGTATATAAAGAAGAAGAAGAAGAAGAAGAAGAAGCGAAATCGTTATCTAACAAATGTTTTAATTAGTTTATTCGGGACTAACAAATGATTCCACATCGATTGCACCCGTTTCGAAACAAAAACTGTGAAAAAATCAATATTTTTCGGCTAACTTAACACTAAAATTTATTTTCGTTATTGCAAAAAGACTATTATCTAACAAATGTTTTAATTAGTCTAAAAATCAATAACAAATGGCTAACAATCGATGTGTAAGTACAGAAATTCGATAAGTCGAAGTTGCCCGGCTAACTTTTCGGAGGTGAAATAGAGACCAGTTTGTCTACCTTCATCCGTTTCCACCGCACTCACACTAGGCATAGTTCAAGTAGAGTTCATTAGATAAGTCGTAGTTGCCCGGCTAACTTTACGGAGCATTGGAAGATAAAACCAACGCTACCAACGCTCACCAAAACTTCCTACGGCCAGTGCTACCATCTAACCGAAGCGAACTCTTTACTGGAACTGTTGATTGTCGGTGATCAGAAATATGGTTGCAGAAATCGATCCAGTTGGAAAACTCAGAATCTCAATTTTATTGCGTTTTACTTTTACAAGGAAACCAATGTCTGCCTGTCGGCCCTCAAAAGACTCTCCTAACTACCCACTACCCATCTATGTGAAGTTGGCCGGCCAACTTTTATTTTTTAAACTTTTTTTTATTCCAATAGTTTGATAGTCGTTTGATAGTGGTTGATAGTCTTGTAAAAACGTTTCATAGTCAATACTTTTTTCAGAAAATCAAAATCAAAATCTGGTGTGAAGTTGGCCGGCACTTTTTTGTTTCTAGCCGGATTTTGTTTTTCCGGAGCTCAATCGATGCAAAATCGTTTGATAGTTGCAAATTAATTAATAAAAACGTTTGATAGTCCATCGTTTGCAAGAAAAATAAGAAAAACCGTATGCGAATTCGTTTTTATTAGTCAATTCGTAACTATCAAACGATTTCGCATCGATTGAGCCCTGGAAAGGCTATAAGTCCATTCGTAGAAGCTTTTTCATGTGCGCCGGAGAACTATAGGTATGTTCGAAAATGAGCCGAGAGCGGAGAGCGCATCGTTGTTTCTTTGTTCATTGGATGCATTTGATCGCGACACTGATATCTGAAAGAAACTATTGACTGTCAAACATTTTTACGTTTTTACACTATCGAACGACTATCAAATGATTGGAAGTAGAAAAAGTTTGTTATATTGTCTAAGTCAATGAATACACCGATCGAGGAATCGATTGTATCGCATCAATTAGGATCCTTGATACGCATATGGTTTTTCTCATTTTTCTTGCAAACGATGGACTATCAAACGATTTTGCATCGATTGAACTCCGGAAAAACAAAATCCGGCTAGAAACAAAAAAGTGCCGGCCAACTCCACACAAGATTTTTATTTTGATTTTCCAAAAAAACTATTGACTATCAAACGTTTTTACAAGACTATCAAACACTATCAAACGACTATCAAACGAATGGAATAAAAAAAAAGTTTAAAAAATAAAATTTGGCTAGCCAACAGGTGGGTACCGCATAGGGAAAAATAAGCTACTGGATATGCCCACTAGGTTCGCTGTTGAACTCCAGCTTGGTTCTAAACAGAATGCTGGGAGATTTCTAGAAGTTCCTGAAGAAGGCACACTTTCCAACGAATAAAGAAATAAAATTCACCTAAAACCGTTGCATTTGAAACTTTGTTTCCTCACAATAATGTGTTCTTAAAACTATATTTCTTATCCTAGATGGCGCTCACATCTGGTCTCATGTTCGTCATACGGACAGCAAAAAACTAGATGTTTCTTCAACACAGGAACTCTACTGACGAGGAAAAATGAGTTAAAAAAAAAAGAGAGAAAAAACTAAGCTTAAGGATGATCCGCCAATCGCCGTCAAAGGCTTAACCAAGTTATTGGTCCAGCTCGGTAATCTTCAATTTCATACAAAACAATTTTGTGCACCTGGCACTTGGCCCTCTATGAGGGCATAAAGCCAAAAGAAACAAGAAGAAGAAGAAGAAGAACACGGGACCTACGCTGCAAGTAAACAAGGAGAGAAGGATAGACGTAGTACTCAGAGATGAGTGGGGAGATGCACAACGCTCCGGTTTTAGGCGATACCAAAAGCATGGCGCTAAATCGTAGCGGCGAGTCCGGGAGTAGGATTTTTTGGTGATCGTGATCACCGTGATCATCGCCTCTGTCGATGTTACAGATTTCGCGTAGCCGCGCGGGTCATGATCATCGTTTCAGCCGATATTGCAGTCAGCGAAAATGAATGGATTGCTCGGTGGTGGGGAAAAAGTTGCCGCCCCTCACAAACCGTTCTTGATAAACAGGCGGAACAGCAAGGTCTTCCGTCGAACCAAACCCTAAACATTTGTATGGACGTAATGCGCAAACAAATGTGTATATACAAATAAATTTCAAAGTTATAAAAAATGCATAGAAATATTGGTTTTCACTCTTTACCTCTTCTAATGCCGAAAATGAACATTAAAAAATGAATAGCGAAATTCGTTGGTAAATGAAACGACCGAAAACAGTTCAAAGAGAAATTTTGAAGTATCATAGATAAATATATGTAGAAAATTTAATTTAGAATTAAACGAGCATCGTGGCTGAGTCAATAACCTGTCAAGATATACCGCTGCTGGTTACGGGTTCGATCCCCCATGAAGAACTCTTTTTTCATGTTCTTTTTTTTTTCATTTTACTACAAAAATTGTTCAAGGGTCCTCTCTTTTAACCTTTCTAGGTTGCCCAAACTTTATTTTAAGTTTGTATATTTTTTTAAAAATTTTATCTATGACAGAATCGACTAATATTTTGAACGCCCGCTCGTGCAGCGCGACCGGCGACTTGAGCGATTGCGAATCCTCTCTCGCTGAGGGGTCTACTAATGCTGTTACTGCTGCCGCTGGTTCTTATAATCTTATAAATACTTTTTTATTTGCAATCTTCAGTTGCAGCGCCCAGTGTAAACTCAATAAGATTTACTATGAAAAAATAATAAGCTCACTTCATTACCTGGAATCAATAATCTTGAGAAGCAAATATGAAAATGAGCATTATCTCTGTCCGTAATTGTTCGTCCACGTGGAGTAAATATTCATAGGAGTAAATACCACATTTTTCCCCCAACATTTTCTAGGATTATCTGGAATACCCCGACGTTACTCAGACTATCCTGATGCCTTTCTATCTTGAATATCATTTCATCTATTGGTTCAATAATCTTCTTAATAAGAATTATAATATTTATTTTTATTTTGTGAGAATCGTTAATCTCTAATCGGCAAATTATTTTTAATGTAAAGTAAGCGAAACGACAATAGTAAGCAGTTGAATAAACAATGAAATTCTGTAAGTACAACTTCCAAAAAAAGTAAAACAAACACGTGTTTTTGGCGTCTGGCTAGTGCACCCGGTTACGAATCGGGAGGTCTATGGTCCGAGACCCCTCTATGGAGAGCACTTTCTTTTTACAAAAAAAAATGTGCTTTTGCAAATGAGATTAACAGATTAAAGAGTGTATCCAATTAATTTATTTATCTTATTACAATAAAGGCATAAACAACGACAAACTCCGGGCTTCTACATCACCTAAGAGGTGCCGCCGTCGATGCGTTCCCATTATTTAACGTAGCGGGTCCCCAGTAGGCTTATACTACGAACGGTCTATACTATTTTTCAAGGTACCTCTCTTTCAAATTTTCACGGTTGCCCAAACTTTATTTTAAGCTTATATAAAATATTTTTAAAAAAAGGTTGTCATCGGGATCGAAAATCATTTTCTATTAACTCACAATATTCTCTCTCGCAATATCCTTCATAGTTATAAAATAAACATGAGACGTGTTGCGTCTTGTTTCCTTATAACTATTGAAGAACTACTTACCATGATGCTGCTGCCTGTACGACTGTGAACAACCTGACGCTGCAGGCCCCAATGTGAATTGCTAGTCGCGCGATAGTTAGAAACATTGTTGCAGACGCCCGCTCAGATTCGATCCGTCAGATTCCTAGCCTGTTGTGTTGAAGTCGCCAGTACGTGATCTCAATAGACCGATAAACTATTCTTCCCAATAATTGTCCTTTTCTCAATTTCTTTTACTTTTAGATATTTACACGCGTCATGTGTGTCTGAAATATAATGTAAAATAATTGTCGTAATCATCTTCAATGAAGAAACTTTATATTTGAGTGCAGAACTCATATTATTAAGATTTTCTAATCGAAACCTTTTGATATCCTATTGCCATTCGTTTATACTTTAATTACTTAAATAGATCGTTTGCGTAATGTTGATATCGCTGATCGTAGTATAGGCCTAGTGGGGACCCGCTACGTTAAATAATGGGAACGCATCGACTACGGCACCTCTTGGGTGATGTGGAAGCCCGCAGGTTGTCGTTGTTTATGCCTTTATTGAAATAAGATAAATAAATTAATTGGATATACTCTTTAATCTGTTAATCCCATTTGCAAAAGCACATTTTTTGTGTAAAAAGAAAGTGCTCTCCATAGAGGGGTCTCGAACCATGGACCTCCCGATTCGTAACCGGGTGCACTAGCCAGATGCCAAAAACACGTATATGTTTACTTGTTTCGGAAGTTGTATTTCTAGAATTTGATCGTTTATTCAACTGCTTACTATTGTCGTTTCGCTTACTTTACATTAAAAATAATTTGCCGATTAGAGATTAACGATTCTCACAAAATAAAAATAAATATTATAATTCTTATTAAGAAGATTATTGAACCAATAGATGAAATGATATTCAAGATAGAAAGGCATCAGGATAGTCTGAGTAACGTCGGGGTATTCCAGATAATCCTAGAAAATGTTGGGGGAAAAATGTGGTATTTACTCCTATGAATATTTACTCCACGTGGACGAACAATTACGGACAGAGATAATGCTCATTTTCATATTTGCTTCTCAAGATTATTGATTCCAGGTAATGAAGTGTGCTAATTATTTTCTCATAGTAAATCTTATTGAGTTTACACTGGGCGCTGCAACTGAAGATTGCAAATAAAAAAGTATTTATAAGATTATAAGAACCAGCGGCAGCAGTAACAGCAATAGCAGACCCCTCAGCGAGAGAGGATCCGCAGTCGCTCAAGTCGCCGGTCGCGCGGCACGAGCGGGCGTTTAAAATATTAGTCGATTCTGTCATAGATAAAATTTAAAAAAAAATATATAAACTTAAAATAAAGTTTGGGCAACCTAGAAAGGTTAAAAGAGAGGAACCTTAAACAATTTTTGTAGTAAAATAAAAAAAAAAAGAAGATGGAAAAAAAGTTCTTCATGGGGGATCAAACCCGTAACCAGCAGCGTTATATCTTGACAGGTTATTGACTCAGCCACGATGCTCGTTTAATACTAAATTAAATTTATTATAGATATTTATCTATGATATTTCAAAATTTGTCTTTGAACTGTTCTCGGTCGTTTCATTTACCAACGAATTTCGCCATTCATTTTTTAATGTTCGTTTTCGGCATTATAAGAGGTAAAGAGTGAAAACCAATATTTCTATGCATTTTTTATAACTTTGAAATTTATTTGTATATACACATTTGTTTGCGCATTACATCCATACAAATGTTTAGGGTTCGGTTGGACGGAAGACCTTGCTGTTCCGCCTGTTTATCAAGAACGGTTTGTGAGGGGCGGCAACTTTTTCCCCACCACCGAGCAATCCATTCATTTTCGCTGACTGCAATATCGGCTGGAACGATGATCATGACCCGCGCGGCTACGCGAAATCTGTAACATCGACAGAGGCGATGATTACTAAATCCTACTCCCGGACTCGCCGCTACGATTTAGCGCCATGCTTTTGGTATCGCCTAAAACCGGAGCGTTGTGCATCTCCCACTCATCTCTGTAGTACTGGCAGTGAACTTCGGAACCTATCCTGAGCAGTGTTGAATTCGCCTTAAAGCTATCAAAAGTAATGAAAGGAATAGTTTAAGACTACATTTTATTTTTTATGAAGGCTAATTATTTTTTTTGAACAGAACATATAAAGTTCGTCAAAACCAACATGAATAATGTAAGACCAGAAGTGAATGTAAATTTATTCTTATCAGAATACATCCAATTAAACAGAATTATATTTTAGATTGAGCAGAATAATGAAGAGTACTCAGATTCAGAAGTAGATGAGGTTGAGCCAAGACTTAAGTATGTCAGAGTACGAAATGATTTGGAGAATATTCTGCAAAATGATGCAGCTAGCTGCATTGCTGTACACCCTAAAGTATAAAAATACATCAATTCTTTTCCTAATAATGCATTAAATTTGTTAAACAAAAGTATTTGTTTTCAGTTTTTATGCCTAGGATCACATTGGGGAATGATTCATCTATTGGATCATCAAGGAAATAATATAAGATCAAAAACTCTTCAAGCACATACAGTTGCAGTTAATCAAATTTCTATTGATTTAAATGGAGACTTTATAGCATCATGCAGTGACGATGGAAAAGTTTTTATCTATGGACTTTATAGTACAGAAAATAATCACAATATGAGTATGGGTCGTTTAGTGAAAAGTATTGCAATAGATCCAAATTATTACAAAAGTGGTAGTGGAAGAAAATTTATCACAGGAGACGATAAACTTGTTCTATATGAAAAAACATTTCTATCAAGAATAAAACCCACTATTCTTTGCGAAGCTGAAGGTGGTGTACGTTCAGTGGCATGGGCAGGACAATTTGTAGCATGGGCCTCTGATACAGGGGTTAGAATATATGATTTACATGCTCGATGTTCCTTATGTCTTATCAAGTGGAATAGAACAACAGAGTAAGTAATAAAATCATAATTAGTTAAGAAATAATTATTTTTAATTATATGAAATATTGCAGAGCATTACCAGAGCATTACAGATGTAATTTAAGATGGTCAGATGATACAATTCTGCTCATTGGTTGGGTTGACACTGTTCGTATTTGTCAAATTCGAAAGAGATCATTACAAGAAATGGCAAGTAGAGACCTTCCAGAGTTTGTAGTAGATCCAATATCTACCTTTAGGGTAGACTTCTATATATCTGGAATTGCTCCTCTGGAAAGTCAATTGATACTTCTGGGCTGTTTAAAAGAATCTGATGAAGATGGAAAAAGTCAAAGACCAACTCTGCATGTTGTAGAACCAAAATATCAGGATTTTTCTGCAATATGTGCTAATTCTCTGACACTGCGGGGATATAAAGAATATAGCTGTAATGATTATCATTTGGACTGTCTTACAGATGAAAATAGGTATGTAGGAAAATATGTATGTACAAATTTAATTATATATTCATACACACAGTAAATATATATATAAACATATATTTTTCTTCAGATTTTTTATAGTTAGTCCCAAAGATATTGTAATTGCAAGCTTATATGATGCTGACGATAGAATCGAATGGTTACTATCTCATGGGAAGTTTGAACAAGCTTTAGAAGCCATTACAAGTAATGCTGGCAAAGATTGCAAAAAGCATTCTCTAATCTATGTTGGCAGAGTTTATTTGGATTATCTTCTGAGTCATGAGAAATATGATGAAGCTGGAAAGTTGTGTCTGAAAATTCTTGGGCGAGACAAGAAACTCTGGGAAGAAGAGGTACTATAAATGCTACATCACTCAATAATTAATTATGAAATTTCATTGCTCTTAGGTATACAAATTTGCAAGAGTTCATCAACTTAGATCAATCTCTTCATATTTGCCTCGAGGAGATGTTACGTTGGATCCATTAATTTATGAAATGGTTCTATATGAGTACTTGAAAATGGATCTTGATGGTTTTCTACAATTAATTAAAGAATGGCCACCAAACTTGTACACGGTGGCGGCAGTAGTTAATGGAGTCTTAGAGCATCTTCCCGTGCATAAACAAAGACATAACATTCTTCTTGAAGCACTTGCTATTCTATATAGTCATGATGGAAAGTATGATAAAGCACTAGCAATGTATTTGAAACTACGGCACAAGGATGTATTTCACTTGATCCAGAAACACCAACTGTATAATTCAATATACGATATGATTGAAGGATTAATGGATTTAGATGCTGAGAGAGCAATACAATTTTTCCTAGAAAAAGATCGTGTCCCATCAAATATTGTGGTTCAAAAGTTACGAAATAATCATCGTTATTTGTATATGGTAAGTAAATAAATGTAATGTAGTATTGTTCAATTATTAATCGACGGGCTTTGATTCTATTAATTTAGTATTTAGACGCACTGCATCGGAAAGATACTAAGGATTCAAAGGGAAAATACCATGGGCTTTTGGTGCGTCTTTACGCCGATTATTCGAGGGATAAATTACTACCTCTTTTACGACGCTCTGATAATTATCCGATAGAAGAAGCACTAGATATATGTACTCAAAGAAAATTTTACCCAGAAATGGTTTATCTTTTGGGTAGAATCGGCAATACTACCGAAGCTTTAGGACTTATGACCAGAGAATTAAACGACATGGAAAGCGCTATTGCATTTTGCCAAGAACATGATGATGAAGAATTGTGGAACGATCTTGTTAACTACTCTCTTGATAAACCTGGTAAGTAATGTAGACAAAATTGTTGTGTGGAATCCTTTTGTAAATAGTTTTACTTTCAGAGGCGATTACATTTTTACTCCAGAGAATAGGAACCTATGTAGATCCCAGAGTTATGGTTCAGAGAATAGAACCTTCTTTAGAGATTCCTGGATTAAAGAATGCTCTGGTAAAAATGATATGTGATTATAACCTTCAGGTTTCCGTTCAGGAAGGCTGCAAGAAAATTCTTTCCAGTGATTATTTCAATTTGCACGAGAGACTCGTACGCTTTCATCAGAAAGGAATTTCCATGGATGGTATGCAACATTTATTTTCATATTTTCTTTTGTTATTAATTGTCCGATTTTAAATAATTTGCAGATTATCAAATGTGCGGTGCTTGCCATAGAAACATTGTCGTAAAAGGTTTGATAAATTAGAATTATGCTTTTTATAATTCCATTTCAAATTATCTAATACATCATAATATTTCAGAACCTAGAAGTGTAGTTATATTTTACTGTAGACATACGTTTCATGAAGACTGTTTACCAAATTTGGAAGTGGTGGTAGGTACAATTTGTTCTAATAGTAAATTATATATTTTTAATGTAATTTACAACTTTCCGTTTTTTTTTCAGGATAACTGTGTAATATGTAATCCCCAAAAAAATGTATCATTAGAACGGACATAATGGAGTAAGTTATATCAATTTCTTTTTCTTGATGTACTAATGCAATTTTTTAATGTTTTTGCAAATGCTTTGAAGTATTGAATTGTAAAAAATAGTATGTTCACTGGTTTCACTGTAAAAAAATGTTATTAGATCATGTTAGAAAAACAATGTTTTTTCAATTTCCAGTATTAGAAAGCTTTAAAAAAGCTCTTTAAAGCTGCTAGAATTAAAAATAATGTGGTTTTTGTTTTAAAAGTGAAATTTTTCAATTGATTACCAACTGTCAGAGCTTGAACATAGTTAGCTACTAATTTCTTCAGCTGAGGATGCTTATCAATATAATCAATGTGCTGCACTTTCTTGCAGGTCTGTAAATTTAAATAGAAGGTATTTTGCTATTTTTGTAATTCTTTTGCTATACTTACTTTTCTTTCAAAATATTTAGATATCATTTCCATATCTTGCTGCCTTCTTCCCTTCATTGAATCGTTACATGTCATGTCTTCAATTTTCGTTTCTGTGGAATCTATCATGGAATTCAATTCCATTATATATGTGAATGTTAGGGTCCGAACGTAATTAAAGGAATAAAACATAAGGAATGGAGAATAGAATGGTTTTGATTAATCATCACTGTCTTGCTGGAAGCAAAAAATTAACAAAGTCACTGTATTAACCGCATAACAGCTCTTCCCTTTATGTTTCATTCCTTTCATTGTGTGCGAATCTTTATATAAACGTGATTGCAAATTTTGTAATCTACATTGTCTATGTTTCTATCGTGCAGGATTTAAGTAGAATTAACCAATCACGTTCGTGTATTTTTCTCAAATGTTGTACATAATTAGTTAATCTTACTTAGATCCTACATGATGGGAATGTATTTATTCTGTGGTAAATACTTTAATATCACAATTATTTAACTTCATATATTTTGCTTATAGGACATGTTTGTATGAGAATTTAATTTAAGATTATATTGATAAAAGAAATATAACCATTAAAAGTTCTAAAAAACGTATATATTCAGATGTAGCAAACATTTGAAAGATCAAAGATGTCATTTAATTTCTTTATATGTATAACAGCTTTGTATCCACTATACTTTTTTCCCCCAGACACTACCAACATAAGAGTAATTGTAATATCGGGCTTGATGTTACTTATTATTAGATTTCTTTTACACAAAATGTGTTACAATGTATAATATTTAATGAAAAAAATGAATCACTAATATATAAGGAGAAATGCCTGTGCACATAAAATATTCCTTTAGTCAAATGAATTATGCTGAAATTGTACAGTATTTCTTATAGTAAATAAATTGAATTTCCTCAGTATCAATTTCTGTATGACTATACTATATAAAGATGCTTTTAAATTATAACTTATAGAAACTATATAAATTTCAATATTTTATAATACAATGAAAAATATATTAATTCTTGAAATTTTATAAAAATAGCATATTTATTTATGTAAAAATGAGTTGCAAGCTTTGTTTTTATTAATTTTATTATTTAATAATTCTATAGTGATAAATTGGAGAGTGTATACAAAAACCCTTTTTTCCTGACGTTGAACAGTATAAATCACTATAAATCAAAATAAAATGTACCATAGAATCCGTTTTTCACGTTATATCCCTCGCAGCTGATTGCCCGGAAAATTCGAAAGATTTTCAAGGATCAATTTCTGAGTTGGTGAAACCAAAGATGAGTAGGGAGATTGCCAATGAGCCTGTTTTTGGTGGTCTCAATTTTTCTCTGGTTTCGGCGCGCCACCTTAGCGGAGGGCCCTCGAAGCAGTTCCACGTTTTTGATTGGTCGTGTATATATAGTAATACTACGCGTGATAATCTAGAGCTGTTTTGGCGCGTCGACGCGCCACCTGAACCAGACTCTCGAACTAGTTCCACGTTTTTGATTGGTCGTGTATATATAGTAATACTACGCGTGATAATCTAGAGCTGTTTTGGCGCGTCGACGCGCCACCTGAACCAGACTCTCGAACTAGTTCCACGTTTTTGATTGGTCGAATGAATTCGTGTGTTCCTCGAGATCCAAGATTTTATCTAGAGCTGTTTTGGCGCGTCGACGCGCCACCTGAACCAGACTCTCGAACTAGTTCCACGTTTTTGATTGGTCGAATGAATTCGTGTGTTCCTCGAGATCCACGATTTTAAACCGGGTGAACACTCAAATAGGGAGACTTGAATCCACCCTTTCTTACTGCATATTACATAAACCGTAGTAATGAGGTAGTAAATTTTGCCGATGTTAATTCCCTTAATATCCATATGAAGTTTTGTAAATAATAGAGTGAGCAAATAAAACTTTAAACAAATCCTCGAACGTAGGTAACTACACAAATATAAAGTTTCCTATATCTACAGCACAATGGCTTGGTAGCGTACGTGCTTAGTGCTGGGTTAACGTCCGAGAATCTCGAATTCGGAACTCACGACTCATCCCTTTTTTTTTTCTTAATTATCAACTATGCTTATTGGTTCACCTAGTTAACTTAAGATTCATTAAATATATGATTATATTAATCTACAAATATTGTATTATATTACATCGTATA
>NW_014332825.1:14874-17393 GCF_000341935.2 Cephus cinctus
TTTTTTTTTCATTTAATTTTTACCATTCAAGGCTATGTAAAGGTAACATTTTGAATACATTGAATTATCAGAAAATTATCTCGCGGTATAATTTTAATTCTGTATTGTTTTTTGCATCAGAACATACTGATAATTCGAGATATTAAAAATACAATTATCTTTCCGTAGGCTTGAATAAAAAAATTTACTAAATTGAATCAGGCTACTCAAAAATGTATAAAACTAAAAATTTCTAAGCAGATACACTATTTGTCTCATCTCACCATAAGTACATATGTATAAAATAATTGTGTGGGTTTGTTACGCTTTTCATTTTTTTACCCGATATTAATAAGTGCAATTTTTTGGGACATAAAATTAAAACAAAAAATGAAATGGAGAAATGTATCTATGTTAGAAATGCCAAAGCATTAAGCCTCAAGCGAATGAAACGAGATTTTTTTCCATTGCTGTCAATTTTTCTCTTACATCTTCATGAGAGTCCGTATCGCAACAAGTGAGGCTGCGCATTTCCACCAGCTATGGATCATCATGTATGAAGAATATGCATTGGGCGCGTTGACAACGATTCAGCTTCGTAATCGTAAGGTGCCGCGTTCGCGTCTAGAGAGAAAAACTTTTTTTTTCTTCATTTCTTTTTTGTTTAACTTTTTAAAGTGGTAATGCCATTCGAACGGCTCAAAAAAATACAAAATTGTGGTCAATTATTATTGAAAAACAGCATATGTAATATAAAGTCTATTTAGATGAATTTATTGTACACTGAACGTCATTAATGTTGTCCAGCTTGTTGATGCAGTGCGGTGAGATAAGAGAAAAGAGTGGACAGTGACTCTTTGACGGACGTATACCAGGATAGGTGCGTGAAACGTAGCTAGCGCTATGGTGCGAGCGAGACGCGAAAGCGTCGTACGGTGCATCCTTTTCGAACGCATGAGTGGGAGTGAGACGGCAATGCATGAGTCCCACTGAGTCGTACCTGGGAGCTTGGTGGGACATTGGCGCTAGCTAGCCTGGTCGACAACGTAGGAGAAGATGCCCCACCAAGCTCCCTATTGCGAGTGAGGGGCCGCATTGCCGTCTCGCTTACACTCGTGCTGTGCAACAAGGATGCACCGAGCGATGCTCTGGAATCTCGCTCGCACCGTAGTGCTCTCTGCGTTGCACGCAGAGGCAGAGGTACGTGAGCAGGTACCGCCCAGTCTCCTCTCTTACCTCACTGCACTAAAAGATGGACCTATTAATGACGCTCAGTGTACATGATTTTAAACTAGAAGAAACTCAAACTAGAAGAAAGAACTGAAAAAGGCTAGCAGAAGCCGCGGGAATGTTTTCAGTTTGCTTGCAACATTGTATGCCTTCATGGGTTTCGAGAGTTTTTTTAAAGTTTTATTTGCTTACTCTATTATTTCCAGAGCTTCATATTGATATTAAGAGTATTGACTACCTTATTACTACGGTTTATGTGATATCTTGTAAAAAAAAAAGGTGGATAAAAATCTCCCTATTTGAGTGTTCACCCGGTTTAAAATCGTGGATCTCGAGGAACACACGAATTCATTCGACCAATCAAAAACGTGGAACTAGTTCGAGAGTCTGGTTCAGGTGGCGCGTCGACGCGCCAAAACAGCTCTAGATTATCACGCGTAGTATTACTATATATACACGACCAATCAAAAACGTGGAACTGCTTTAAGGGCCCTCCGCTAAGATGACGCGCCGAAACCAGAGAAAAATTGAGACCAAAAAAACAGGCTCATTGGCACTCTCCCTACTCATCTCCGGTGGGAGAGATAAATAGGAACGGGCCCCTTATCTATCTCACTCTACAATCGGCTGTGGGAGAGAGAAATAGGAACACATCGCTTGATCGCAACGCCTCTTGTGATCATGAAGCGAAATGAAAAATGCTTCTAAAAGAAGACTACCCCCGGTAAAACTGCAGTATACGACTCCGAACTGAAGTTGGCTACTAGTAACTTAGGTTTTTTGAGGTAACGCCATCTGCCGGATATAATGTGAATCGCATGGAATAGTCACGCCGCCTATTAGAAAAAAAATTAACCATAACCGACAGAAATAGTACCAGTCGACTGCCGTGTGCGGGGAACATTGAAATTCCCACTGAGTCTGAATCTGGGTGTACTTATGAATCCAAAAATATGTCAATTGTAAAATTTCGATCATTGATAACTTCGATCTGCCAAAAAACGAACCAGTTCTCACTGATCTCGTTGTTTTGCAACTACGACATTGCCAACAATATTTGTCCGAAAGAAATTCAGCAGTGCATAGAATCATATCCTTATCGCACGCTGGACACTTGAAAGTCCGAGCTATGAGTCCGTATCTTTGTGCAAAGGTGATTACCTCAATAGAAGGTTTCTCACCTAGTTTGAACAAATCTACGAACCGTATCACCATTGCAATCGATCACACACAATCCAATTTAAGCAAAAGAAATAATAGCACGCTTGTGTTACACGCTTTGCGAGCTACTAACGAAAATCATGCTTATA
>NW_014332825.1:17553-40999 GCF_000341935.2 Cephus cinctus
GCAGACGATACCTCAATAGAAGGTTTCTCACCTAGTTTGAACAAATCTACGAACCGTATCACCATTGCAATCGATCACACACAATCCAATTTAAGCAAAAGAAATAATAGCACACTTGTGTTACACGCTTTGCGAGCTACTAACGAAAATCATGCTTATACATGTTTTACGAAAGCAGACGATACATTGTAGCAAAAAAATCTCGAAGCAGTAGATCAAAATTAATGCTCAATGTACAATCACGAGTTTGCACTTATACATACTTATATTTTTAAATAATATTATTTATAAATTAAATATACACTTATTTAATATATGTAATATTTAATGCTGCGTATAATATAATATAATAATGCCATTTAATCCCTTGTGGGGTACAGCACGGACTCCCGCTCCGTTTACAATATCACTTAAAACTACTGTACAAAAGTTACACTATTTACTAATTGCCTTATACTACATAATCTATTTACATCCTCGCTCTTTCATACACCTCTGTCTCGCTCGCCAAAAGAGAAAAAGAAATTCAAAAAGAAAAAACTCTTTTGACTCGGTCTCTCATTCACTCTCACGCTCGCAACACTCTCTCCCTCTCTCACACTACCGACCTCCGACTCCGGCGCTCTTCTCTTAAAACCCCGCCTAATTCTCCTTCCCTATCTCTCCCCTTTCTTTCCTTATCCTTTCTAATTCCAGTAGCCATCTTTCCCCCTGTCCTGACTCCCCCAACACTTCCTCTCTCATTTCTTGCCATCCTCTGTCTCTCCCCAAACCTGAGCATGCCTCCCATACATGTTCCCACGTCTCTTCTCCATACCCACACATTCTACACCTCTTTTTTTCTTCCTTCTCCCAGTACATTCCTCCACTCATCTCATCCCCTAACCTAAACCTCGCTACTCTGCTCCACCTCTCCTCCTTCCAACCCCTCTTTAGTATAAATTAGCGAAATTATTTCTTGGTGTTAGCGAAAATTTACCGTTAAGGCCTTCTGCCTCAACGGAAATATCTCCGATTTTGAGAGTCCCGATGTGAATGTCTTTCCGTATCGGGCTAGCAAAAAGGACGATAGTGCTGGGCTTTGCGATTTAGTGATATTTCGATCAATTTTCTTGCCGTTCCCTTCGGAACAAGGTCAATTAATAGCCACGATTAGTATTCCGAAATAAAGTAATAGTACCTCAAAGCGTTAAAACTGGCAACTATAGGATGCTTTTAGTTATAATAATTATATTGTATGCTCTCGCTATTTATGTGATTTCTTGGTGTTATCTATGCTGTATTTTGTATTTGTCGCGTGCTTTGCTGTTACTTCTCGAATCTCCGGGTGCCGCGATTGACTCTTTCCTATTCGCATAAAACTCTGTTAAAAATCTAGCGAATTGTAGTCGCGCTTTCGCCGGAACCTTTGTTCGTGATTTTTATTTATTCGTGTGTCCTTTGGCGTTCGTGATCCGTCCTATTTATTTCGCGCCGTTTGTGAAAATATCAGAACCATCTGTTTAGTCTCTAAAAAGTATTCTAAAGTCGAATTGCTAGGGACGGCCCTGTGCCACGAGCGCGTCACGAGCCTCCCCGCTCCCCGCAAACTCCCCGAGCTCGCCGCTCTCGCGTGCGCCGTCTACCGCGCGATACCCGCCGTGCTACTGTAAGCGAAACGCCGTAGATCGCTGTACGCCTTCGAATACCTTATTCTATCTGATTTCGAAGACTATGGTCTAATATTATATGTCCGATTGATGTTCGTGGATTCGTTCCGCATTGTTAGCGTCTTTTGCGTATATCTTTCCGCGTTAGTTTAAGTCCATTCTTTATTGTAATCTTTCCGCATTTAAGTAAATTCTTTAGAGCGTATTATTTAGTTTGACACACCTTGTACCTTTACAATCCGTATACTGTGCGTTTTTTGAATTATACAGAATCACCTTTGCGACGTTCAATCGATATAATTAGTAGACTTTCTTGCTTATGTTTCTCCGATTGATACTCATTCTATTGCTTGCTTATCTATGCTTACGTTTTTCTTTTCGCATGTATATTATAGATGATAATGCCATTTAATCCCTTGCGGGGTACAACACGGACTCCCGCTCCGTTTACAATATCACTTACAACTACTGTACAAAAGTTACTCTATTTTCTAATTGCCCTATACTACATAATCTATTTACATCCTCGCTCTTTCATACACCTCTGCCTCGCTCGCCAAAAGAGAAGAAGAAATTCAAAAAGAAAAAACTCTTTTGTCTCAGTCTCTCATTCACTCTCACGCTCGCAACACTCTCTCCCTCTCTCACACTACCGACCTCCGAGTCCGGCGCTCTTTACTTAAACCCCGCCTAATTCTCCTTCCCTATATCTCCCCTTTCTTTCCTTATCCTTTCTAATTCCAATAGCCATCTTTCCCCCTGTCCTGTCTCCCCCAACACTTCCTCTCTCATTTCTTGCCATCCTCTGTCTATCCCCAAACCTGAGCATGCCTCCCATATATGTTCCCACGTCTCTTCTCCATACCCACACATTCTACACCTCTTTTTTTCCTCCTGCTCCCAGTACATTCCTCCACTCATCTCATCTCCTAACCTAAACCTCGATACTTTGCTCCACCTCTCCTCCTTCCAACCCCTCTTTAGATACCCCGGTACCCCCTTCCCCTTGACGAATTTATACTCCTTGTTCCACTTTGAATCTACTATCCTATCCCATCTCTCCTCCCTCTGTTTCCTTCTTTCTATGTTTATTATCTCCTCTCCTCTCATGTTTCCTGACTCCCACATCTCTTCAACCTTCTCTACCTTCCAGCCTCTACTTTCGTAAAACTCTCTTATCTCCCCTTCCCATCACGCTCCCCCTTTTCCATCTCTCACCCTCTTCTTCATTTCCAGTCTACATCTTCTCGCTAGCTCCCCTCCATCTTCCTTCCTCTATACTCTTTTCATACCCCCAAGCCCTCATTCCCGCCCTTGCTTCCATCTCCTCCCTTCCTACCTCCTCCCTTACCATATACCCTGGCACTCTTCTTGTTACCCCTAGTACCCATCTTAAGTACCTCTCCTGCAGCCTTTCTACCCTCTCTCTTTTCCTCCACCCCCAGATTTCTACCCCATAACTTACAACCGACCAAACCAATTTGTCAAAAAGCCATACCCTTCTTCCCCAGTCATCTCCGAACTTCCTTTTCCCAATTGCCCATACCTGTCCTAACACTTTCGCTCCCTTGTTAACTCTCTCTCTTACATGTTCCTCCTGATCTCCATTCGTCTTAAGTACATACCCCAGATACGTATACTTTTTAACCTCTTCCACTTCCTCTCCCATCCATCTCCAGCTCACCTTTTTAAACCTCCCACCTCCTTTCCTACATCTCATCACCTTTGTTTTCCTTATGTTTACCTCTAACCCTTTCCCTTCCACATATCTCTCCAGCGTCCTCATCATGCCTCTCATCTCATCTTCCTCTCTCGCCATTAACACCACATCGTCCGCATACGCTAGTGAGAACAATTTCTTCCCCCCTCCCAGCTCTACTCCCTCCCATCTGCCCTTCTCCAGTTCGTCGTCTAGGTTCGCCAGGAAAAGAACAAACAGGAGGGGGCTGAGCGGGCATCCCTGCCTTCCCCCTTCTCTGTCCAGAACTTCTCTCCTACCTCCCTACCTACTCTGACTCTGTTACGTGTTTCCTCCATCACTACCTCGCATCTTCTCACTAGCCCTTCCCTTACCCCTCTTTCCCTCATACTCTCCAACAATTTCCCCCTGTCTACCGAGTCAAAAGCCGCCCTGAAGTCTACAAAAAGCAACATTAGCTTTCCTTTCTTTTTCCCTACCTCTCGGCTAATCAGGTAATTTAGCACATAGATGTTGTCCACAGTCCCCATTCCTTTCCTAAAACCTGCTTGACTCAGTGGCAGCAACCTTTTTCTTTCCACCTTCCTCTTCAGTCTCCTTTCAAGCACCCCTACGTATACTTTGTACGCCGTCTGCGTCAGTGTGACCCCCCTATACTCCTCCACCTTTTTTCCCTCCCCCTTCTTCACTATAGGAACTACTACGCCTTCCTTCCACCCTTCCGGCCACCCCTCTCCTCTCCACACTCTTCTACACATCTCCCATAATGCCCTCTCCATATTCTCTCCTCCGTACTTCCACACTTCATTTGGAATTTTATCCTCCCCCACCGCCTTCCTGTCCTTCAGTCCCTGCACCACCTCCCTTACTTCCTGCAGTGTGACGTCTTCTTCATCTTCAATCATCTCTCTTTCTAATACCTCCCCTCCCCTCACTCTCTCCTCCGACCCTCCCAGCACACCTCTGAAATATCTATCCCATTCATTCATCGTGATGTTCTCATTCACGCCCTTCCTTCTTTTTTCTTCCCTTATTTACTGCCTTCCATACCTGCCCCTTGGTCCTTATTGCCTTTATCTCCTCTTCCCACTTCTCCCTTTCCGCCTTCCTCTCGTCCTCACACAGCTTCTTGTACCTCCTTTTTTCCTCTCTGTACCCTACTTCATCCCCCTTCCCTTTCTTGAACTCCACCAGTTTCTCTTTTAAAGTCTCCTTTCCTTCCCTACACTGCTCGTCCCACCATCCACTCCTCCCTCCTTTCTTCTTCAGCTTCTCGGTCTCATTTAGCCCCTCTACAATTTTCTTTCTCAAACTCTCCCACCCTTCCTCCACGCTCCGCTCACCCCACTCCCACATCCCTACCTTTTCCTGAAACAGCTCTTTCCCTCTTTCTGTCCAGATGCCTCTGCCTATTCCCTCCCCTTTGTTCTGCCCCTTATGGCGCCTCTTCGCTCCTTCTCCCCGTACCCAAACCACCACAGCCGATGATCAGAGTCACCCCTTCCCTTCCACTTCCATCCTCAGTACCCTATTTCTCACCATTTCACTCATCACTATGTAGTCTATCACCGAACAACCTCTTTCTCTATCCTATTTCATTTATTAAATTACACAATTTTTTCCCTTCCTTATTAATACATCTGTCCTTCGACACCCTTTCTGCCACTGGGCCTTCCCCACTCCTATCTAACACCATACCTCCTTCCCCTCCCGTTCTAGCATTGAAATCCCCCCGTATAATCACTCTACACTCATCCCCTCTTTTTTCCTCCTTCCTTGTCCTGTCCCCCTACTCTTTTTATCTTCTTTCTACCTCCTACTACTCCTATTATCTCTTAGATCCTGTCTACCGCCTTTATGTGTTCTTCCCCTTCTGCCGTTTTCACTTCTTTTATCACAATGTTATTCTTTCTTATTTCCCGTTC
Organism: Cephus cinctus; assembly: GCF_000341935.2. NCBI lineage: Eukaryota > Metazoa > Arthropoda > Insecta > Hymenoptera > Cephidae > Cephus > Cephus cinctus. The sequence continues at coordinate 22,827 of NW_014332825.1, forward strand.
TCTCCTATCCAATCTAACCTCTAGATCTCTCATCCTTTTTTCCTCTATTCCTTTCCTTCTTCCCCCTGTCTCTGCCCACTCTTCTCCATTTCCCCCATTTCTCTCCCTTTCCTCCTTTTCCAGCCTGTCCTTTTCCAGTCCCTCCACTTTCCTCTCTAGCTCTTGTATCCTTTGCCTCATCTCGACTCTCTCTTCTTCCCATCGTTTCCTCATCTCCTCTCTCTCCTTCCTCCCTTCTCTCGCTAGCTCATCTACCCTCTCCCTTATTCTTTCACACTTCGATCTCATTATATCTTCCATCCTCCTCATCATATCCTCCATTCCTTTCATTCCTGTCTCATTTCCACTTTCCTACTCCTCTTGAAAACTTCGTCTGCCTGTTTGCCCGTCTCTTCCCCTCACACCGTTTGCCTTTTGTACACTGTCACTAAACACACCTTCTCACAGCGTCACCGGAAACGGAAGTCCACTTATTTAATATAAAAATATGTAATCATATCTTCATATCAAAATATATGTATACATAATAGGTGCAAACCTGTGTGGCGTAGCACGAAAATTAAACGAAAAAAATCTCCAAACATGGAATATTGCGATTACTAGATCATATTTTGTGAAAATATATTTTTATAACAAGATAATATATATGATAACAGTAAAAATATACTCATTTAAAATTTTTAAAGATAGTTGCGCTTTTTTCCGATCAGGAGGCGCCACTATTCTATGCGATTCGCATTACACTTGATAGATGGCGCTACGTTAAAAATCTAAGTCACTAGCAGCCAACTTCAGTTCGGAGTCGTATACTGCAGTTTACCTCTACCCCCTCCAAGGGAGTTGCAAGACCTGTACGTACGACCGTGGTTAGGACTTCACATTGCGTAGATGTCTGACAGTTGAGCCATGCAAGCTGTAAAGGCTATTTTATGTGCGATTTCATAGAATATATAATGTTCAATCAGTTGTAGAGATTTGATAGAATATAATGGGTACAAATGCGCCCTTTGTAGCAAGTGGATTTAAAGAAGACTGCATTAAGTTGATCCAGCGGTTTGAGCAGTTTGACAATGTTCGATTTCAGGATTTTTCACAAATTTGGAAAGAAATGCAATTTTCATTAATATTTACGTATGTAGATTTTATGACCATTTAAATTATTTCAAAATAGTTGTTTCATTTTTTTTTCCAGATGTCGACCTTCTTCGACGGAACTTGCAGAATTCTGTGAAGAAGCAATGCATATAGCGAAACTTTTTCTTCTACCACCATATAAATTTAAGGAACGCGTAGCTGGATTATACTTGGTGTATGCTTTATATTATAAAATCCCAATAGACAATGTGAAAGTTCGTGTTAAGCAAGAAGATTGGATACATATTGTGGAATTTCAATCTATCATCGAGGAGGCTGAACATCAAGATGCTAACTTTATATTATCGAAATTAATAATTGAAAATGCCTTCGTACACTGTGTATTTGACCATGAGGTCCTGAGTTTTCTTTTATTCAATTATGTTACTGTTGTTACATTATTGGTTTACACTGTATAATCCATATTTACAATTTATTACAGTATGGCCTGGAAAAATATCTCAGAACAAAAAAACTTAAAAAAGTAAAACGTTATTCAGTTTTACCAATGGTCGAAGACTTGCTAGAATCAGGCTGTCTGTTAACAAATGTAAGCAATTTTAGTAAACTGTACCATGAAAAAAAGTGTGGCATATCAAAAAGCAAGAAACCTGAGCGTGGATTGGAACTATATGATATAGATTATGTTCATACATTATTTAAAGAAATTCATGAACTTACTGATCATACAGAAAATAGTTCCATGGAATCTAGTAATTTACTTGATGAGGATATAGGGGATGAAGATTCGAAAGAAGAGACTTCCAAATTGTTTTCCATGCAAGTTTATAATTAATTTACTATAAATTTAATTCCGCTTGGAAATAAGTAAATATAAGGTATACCAATTTTACTTTTTAGGAGATGTGGACTAAATAAAGTCAGACCAAAAGTTGGTCATGGTTTTGATACAGATACTTCAGATGATGATGACTCTTTAACACTTAGTCCATTGGAAGATTATGATTCTAACTTATCAGAAGACTTGAAACGCACCTACTATTTATCAGATTAGCATTTAAATTAGATAGAATAAATGATTTTTACTGACATTTTTTTCTGTATATGCTTTATTACAGGGTGTAAAACATACGAAAAGAACGCTTTAAGTACAAGACATAGAACTTTAGAAATTTTAGGAATGAACAGAAGCAGTGAATGTCTCTATTTTCGCCACAAATAATAGAATATTTAAAGTACGTTGCAAAGTTGATACGTAATGAATTCAAATGAATATATAAATTAGGAAGAAAAAATTAGTCCCTATTTGATCACTTCTCGCTCTCAGCGTTTAGGAATATTGTACCATTGGTTACTAATGGCTAACACATTTTAATACACCTTTAGTTGATTATTGTCATCGAAGCCTGCACTATGCCCAGCATTTCGAACGATGAAACTGGTGCCGTCGTAATGCATACGTCTTTCGCCACGACGAACGAAAAGGTGCGAGGTCTGGCCTAAGGAGGCGGTACAGTGGAGGAAAGGTGTTGTCAAAGAAGCCGTTCCGTTACTTGGAGATGTTCTGAGTTGATATTTATTACTATTTCGAGCGATCCTATTTTAAAAATATTGTATTCAAAAAGTAGAATAAATTTGGTAAATGGCGAACATACCTAACGAGACCATCCGGAGTTTGAGAAACGCGAACATTATTAATAATCCAATTTTCAACGCCTTCATCAGTTAACCAGTACTGAGCAGCACCTAACGCTGTGGCTGCTTCCTGAAAGCAAGCTGGACCGTGTCGAGAATCAGAGAAAAATACGCTCAGCGAAAAGTCCTGAAGACAATAATTTCATGGTATATACAAAAAGATAAAAACTGAATTAATTAAATCGTGATGAAATTACTTGACTCATGTCAGAAAACATATCTGTCGTTGTTCTCGTTCCAGCAGCATCCACAAGATAAACCAGAGCACATTGCTCTGAAGTGAAACTAACTCCTTTATACCACATTTTTGCATACCTACTAAGAATATGAAATATAATCATACATTTCTTGTGCATTAAAGTCAACGAACTTATTATTTCCGTGAACATCATGGGCAAGTATTTCGACCCTGGAACCATATTGATATATTCTTCCATTGGGATGAAGTAATGCTGCAGCAGCCCCAGATCCACTCAGTGATAGAACAATATTATTCTAAAGCAAAGGTAAGCGTTTTAATACAGAATTTTTACGGGCTGTCAAAGGACATCTTTCAGTACCTTGAAATTGATTACACGAACAGCTCTATCTATAGTCATATCCACACGTATTCTGTTGTGAAGCCGCAATGATATCGTGCCGTGAGGAGTAGCAACAGCACCGCCAACACCAGCATCTGTATCGTGTTCTCTCCAGTTCTCCGTATAGACACAAGACTCTTCACCAGTGTAATAAGATGTAGCGCTGTGTTTAGGATTTCTGGGTTGACGCCAAATACTACCAGTAGTTGTAGAAAAACCTGTGCCGGATATGGCACTCCATTGTTCAGAAGGTGGAGTTTCAAAAAATTTGGAATATTCGTTGTACCGCTATGATTGAATATTTGATAAAACGTCCTGTCATTAATACTAGGCCAATTAAATGCAATGCGATATTACTTCGAGAAGATGTGTGCAGTGTTTAACCATTTTTGTATGTATATCCTAGTGTTCTTTTTTTAATTTCATATCTTGAATAAAAACTTTATATCATATTAATACTAAAGCACTAAGTTACTGCAGTTATATCGCCCTTATCTAATCTAGCTAACGGCGTTGCATCATCATTATTTGACAAATAAAATTTATTCTGATAGCCGACTTATTTTTCTCCCAATACTATTTTTAAACGATTTGTTTAGCGTATCTCAAATATTCAAGTTACAGAAAGAATATATATTTTTTTTAAACTATATAACTCATTACATTTCTTTAGTCGCTATTTATTAGATTGTTAAGTTAGAATTCCAAGATTTTTTACAGTGGCAGTTATTGATGTACTCATAATGAAATGGAAGTATACAAATGTCTCACTTGAAAATTACTCTCGTCATTCTGATTAGCATGATAACTGTGGGCCGTATAAAGAGATCTGGGTCGCATAGGAGTAGCACTAGTATTCTCCCTTAGCATTAAAGGTGCAGAACTTTGTGTTTGTATGGAATGACTTTCAGACTGTCCAGAGGCTCTTGACATGTCCTTAGGGAACTCCGTTGAAAAAGTAGCCATATTTTTTACCTGAAGAGTAATGGCAGCTCTCAGAACAGTATCAAATTTCTTTTACCAATATATAATGTTCTACCTTGGACTTCGTAATAGAACCCGTTTTAGACTTTTTCTGGCGAACTTTGCAACTCCTTGAGATGGCCGTTTGACTTCCTTCACTTAAACAATCCACGGTTGAATGATTTTTCTTCTCAATTTCATGGACACTATGAAATTGAAATAATTAGCTTTCACCAGCGCCCTACCATAAGCTTAATGCACGTGATCCTGTGAGATTAGAAAGGTAAGTCTACTATTGTCCCAAAGATAGTACAAAGTGAAAAGTTTTGATTTCGTCAATGAAATGATGAAAAGCATCAAGAAATATAGGACTGTTGTTAAATTGGTTGCTTAGTACTGTCATTTTTGTTTTGCGTCGATATTCTTCTGTCGTGTTCGAACATTTGCCATAGATTTTCTTCTGTCTGACATATACAGCCAATCACGAAAGTTTTCATACACCTTTAAAATCGGTATGTCGTTTAAGGTAATCAATCATTATAATCATAATAGTAATAGCGATTGGTAGGTTAATCAATTAGTTAACAGAATTTCAATATTTCAAGTTAAAAAATAAATTAGTGAAAATATAACAAAAATTTTGACCCATAAAGTATGAAAATTTATCGTACGGAAATAAAAATATCGAACTTCAAAATTGCTTATATTACGTACATACAGTATACCTATTTATAAGTCTGTCCATAAGTTCAATGTGTTTTTGGACAGTTCGCAAATAATGCAAACCTTAACAAATTGTACATGATTATGCATAGGTACATTTTTATTACAAAGCATACATGTGTATAGTTTTGTACTGAAATATATTTTATTTTTCTACCATACCTTAACAATCTGATTAAAATCAATATAATTGGAACATCCCAAATGGGTTCACGAGCGACATTGATGAAGCATAACGTTACAGCGGGCCGAACGTTAGGCAAACATGCTTTTAAAAAATGTAATACAAATACAAAATGAATAAAACTTTTCATTTTTTTTTAAACATTCTTTGTATACATACAACGAGAAACAAACGTTTCAATAGAAATATAAAATCTCTCGGTGGACCATATAATTTAATGTGGCGGGCCGCGTGTTGGCCAGGGCTGTCTTATGTTAAACAATAATTTTTTAATTGAAATTAATGGGAATCTCATTTATTCTCAGTAGTTAATATCTAAAAGATTTGATAAGAAATTATTGATGCACAAATCTGATTCCTTCCGACTAGCTATTTTCAAATGGTTTTAATGGTCAATATAATTTATAAGTTCTGGTATAAGCCATTAAGAACATCGTAAAATATCTTCAGGATCGATAAGATGTCCTATAAAAATTATATAAGTTTATTTTCATATATTTTTAGATTCTATTTACACAATAAATAAAATATAATGTAAAATATATAAATATTTTAATATTATATATATATTAAGGTATAACTATCAATTATATAAATATATTATATTATAAATATATCGAATATATAAATATCTGCAATATATAAATAAATAAATTTATAATGTTCTGAATATAAATGAGGATATATTCCGTAACAGAATCAAGACATAAGTTATCCAATTTCAGCCAAATGCATCGTCTGATTCTAGCTGTTAACAAAATTAGTCGATGTTATTAGGCTGAATTTAATAACCGGATCATGTTTCAATTATGGAACATAAATTAGAATCAGCATGTAGTATAACACTTTAACCAGATAGTGGAACTCAGTGGCGCCTCATAGGTAAAATTAGTGGGGGTCTGCTCCAGAAAATGTTTAGCCTTTGTTATAAAAATGTGTAAAAGGAAACAAACATATGTAAAAAGAAAATTTATTCAGAAACTTGATAAAATCCTAACAAGTATAAAGAAAGAATTAAAGAAAAAAGGACTGATTATATTAAATTTTATCGATAGTATTAAATGGAAATGAGGGGTGCTGCAATTCCACAGTGCCTATACGCAAGCTGCGACTGGTCAGGCTAATCTGATAGAGGATAGCGCGCACAATACATACGGAGACAACTCCCAGATGTGGAGTCTAGAAAATCTCACTCTGTATACTTACTGTCCTCTAAATCAACTTAGAGTTTGTACGTGATACATTCTTCATATGCAACTCGACATGTGAAAGAAATACTTTTCTAGGGCAGATATAAACCTCCTGTAAAAATTCTATGAGACGTCTAAATATGTGCAGTGTGTTTTCCCTAGGATGTCCGGAGGATCATGAATATGCGGACATTTGGAATTTCTCAGGATATCCAGAGGAAGACTCCAGACGTTATCAGGATGTTCAAAGGACTTCCGGAATACCCATTTAAGATATCCATGGGATTTCTTCAGGACGTCCTTGTGCTGTCTGGGTTATGTCTAATTACATTATGCATAGAAAAAATATATACTCTCTATTACCCTGGACGAAATTTCGTACGAACTACTAAACCAATTTGTGTAAAACTTACACCAAATAACAAGTTCTGGATATAAACAGAACAGCAATATTTACAGATGTCCGGAAGTTCTAATTTTAAAACTATGCACGCCTAAGTAACCGAAAACTGAGTGTCGTATGCATCAACATATCCGGGGCAACCGCTTAATCAATTGGATTGAAAATAGGAAAAACCATAACCGCGTAGACGAAACAATAATGTTTGCAAATTTCATGTACTTTCAGTAGTAAAGTTCCGTATGCGCAAAATTCTTTTTTTTTGCAAAAGTGAATGTAGGAAATGTAATTGCATGATTCAAGTGGTCGTGCCTCAAGGAAAACCTGTTTGCGTCGATAATTTATTATTCATAGAGTCATATAAAATTAATTGTTTATTCTGAAGATAACACAAGTCTTGTACAAGTAAAGGAAGATATCAGGACAAACAGGTTTGCCTTTAGTGCACGACCGCCTGAATGATGAGATCCCATCTTATATCTTTGCTGTTGTAAAAATAATATTAATTTCACGGCTTGAGACCTTTCAAACTGGAAATGTTCGATATTTGTAAATTTTAGTTTCATCTAGTTGTTGATAATTTTTCCTAGCAATTTTTGTTATTTAGATTAGTTAAACGGAGAAGCCAGATATTGGATACACACATATGATACTAAGTTTTTGGATTTTAGCACGTATATCGTTTCGAAACTGCAAATGCATCTGCAAATGTATCGTGCATAAAAAATGGTTTGCGTTCAAAATATTAAAAGTAGGGAACACTTAAAATAACTCATGACAATTTATTTAAAAGAGCCTAGCTTTATATGCATTTAACAGAGTCTACGTTAAGTATATATGCGTACTGTACTAATATTTAGAGTCACTATTTCAATTTCGAAACCTCATAAGAAAACATTTTGTTCCATAATTTCGGTTTAGTTTTTCATAAAAAATTAGCCCCTTCCCGGGTGTATCCTAAATTTAGGATGACCCCGCGTATTACAGTCATATTAGTTATTTCTATAGTTTGATGTAAATTGCATTATAGATTCTATAGAAAGATTAATTTTTTTGTATAACAAGAAACAATTACCGCCTTAAACGTCAATTGAAATGAAAATAGACGCAGCTCGATACGTATCTAATAGTGCAAGAATTTATGTATTATTTATTCATTCTTATTTTTTATTCCCATCCGTCTTTATCAGCGAACAGATTAGATTCTTTTTTCAAAGTCATGTCATCAACTTCTGATTAGCTCCAGAATTTATTCACATTATTGAGTTAGATAATTATTATTGTGTGGGAAAATGGAAGAAACTAACATGATAACTGCAAAATGATCAAATATTTCGTATTTGCATACAACAAAGTGAGTTATTGATATATTGGGTTGTAGCAGAATTAACATTGGTTATAAGTACATTAGCGTTCTACTTAAAACCGAAATTATTTATGTTACAACCCAATAGAATGTGTGACTCTTGTATAACAGGAATTTATGATGATGTAACATATCTTAGAAAATCGTCAAATCGTCACTCATCGGTGTATCCGTCAATCAAACTTTATAGCTTATATTCAACATTTATTTCTTATCTCTTGGAACATGGCATCAATTATGTAATCGTCTGGAATTATATCTTGCGGTAATTAATATTTATATCAAGAACACGTGGAGTTCTTGAATTTATGGTGGGGACGACTAGTTTATCTTGCTGAATTTACTTCTTAGCTTCAGTGCGCTGTCGTATCTTGGTCTGGTTACGCGCACCACAAATTTTCCAGAACAAGTCTTTCGATTTTATTGCGTTATTTGATTTTTTATTTCACAAATATGGGAAGTTTCAAATTAATTAAACTGATATTTCTACTAGCTATTCTACGAACAAATTTAGGTATTCTAAAAACTTTTTAATTTGTTGTCCATATAACTCGTACATAATTATTTACAAGTGCTAAACTATTATATATTATGCGTTATGAATATGGGTCTTATTAGGTGGAAAGACTTTCTTTGAGATGTTGCAAAAAGCTACCAAGCATTCGGGTTTTTTACGTGAATATGAATCAGATATCGAATGTATTAAGGATACTCTTCGTTTAGTTACTGTGGTAAGTTTATTATGCACTCATGATGTGTGCTGTCAGTTTTTCTCTTAATAGACTTCAGAGTAAATCTAAAGAACTATCTGAAAATGTTTGTCTTTGTAAAATATACTTGTTTGACGATATGCCTTATCGTTGGTTTAACGTTTGCTATACATTACTCTACGCAATGGCTGCAGTATGGCGGAGAATTTGCACACTATGAAATTGATGCTTAAACCTTCTGAGATTGAATACATTTTGGAAGTTTTATCGATTTGGTATGGCTCTTATAAGTTTTACTTTATTTTGAAGCAGCGACTATTGTGGGAGAAGCTCCTCAGGCACCACAAATTATGAAGATATTATGCTTTTTGATGTTTCATTGACGCCTCATGTCTAAGCGACGTCTTTTTCACATGAAAAGTCTGTAAGACATTAAAAAACAGAGACATAAGACCTTCTAAAAACGTCTTGTCAACATATTCATAATTTGTGATTTCAAGGTGCAATCAATGCAAAAAAGCAACAATGTTATGGAATAGTGAATTGTGTAATTTTCTATTATCTCCTACACCTTTATCTTGACCTTACTCGAACTATCATAATATTCTCACGTTGTTTTAAAATTCTTCTTTACCCTTTTATTTTTATTTTGAACTACTCTTCAGCAACAGTAGTCATTATAAAATTAATACAAATTCACAGTGTAATTACCAAAATATTTTTAGGTTTTTAGACATGGTCAAAGAACTCCAGCAGACACTTATCCAACAGATCCTCATATAAATGATTCCATGGTTCCATACGGTTGGGGACAGCTAACCAACGTAAGTTTTGTCCAATTCTTTTATTGCAATCTTAAGAGAATCATGTGAAATCAATTTTGCGAAGAATTTTTTGAAATTTTAACTGCACATTATGAAGGCTACCTAAATATCTTTGCAATTCAAGAAAAATGTCACGTTTCAAAACAAAGATAATTGCTATCAGAGTTAGCACTTTCTATACGTATCACCCATATCAAACAAATGCAAATATCATGTTCTTAGCTGTGTCACCGAATAGGCGTAGTGAACTCTCAATATAGTTGCGCACTCGGAACTAAAATGGGGCTCTCGTGAGAGTGAGAAAGAGAGAGAGAGAGAGCGAGAGTCATTGATTGATTGATTGATTGATTGATTACTTTTTGTTTATGCCATAGCTAGATTTTTTGGCAAAGTGGATTGTCAATACAAACATATTCTTCGAATAGAACATATGTATGTGTGCTTACATAGGCGCGATATTCAATCATAAGTACGATTAAAAACATTGAGTGAGATAGTATGTGTACGTGATAGCTTATACAGGGTGTTCGTTATGAAACGCACTGTAGTAACACCGTTGCATTCCTTGTCAAATTCTAAAGAATACGTGTATTTTCATTTTTTATTTCATATATCAAAATTTCGAGATAATCAAGGTTGAAGTTGCAGTAACGCGACCAATCAGAACGCGTTTAAACGGAGCGTAAATGACGTCGCGAGTCAGCCCACGAGGCCTGCTTACACGAGGCCAATAACACTAAGAGTATCGTCTCTTGTATCTTACTCAATTGCATGCAGATAAACAGGGACACTACGATGATACTCTTAGTGTTATTGGCCTAGTGTAAGCAGGCCTTGCGGGCTTGCTCGCGACATCATTTACGCTCCGTTTAAACGCGTTCTGATTGGTCGCGTTACTGCAACTTCAACCTTGATTATCTCGAAATTTTGATATATGAAATAAAAAATGAAAATACACGTATTCTTTAGAATTTGACAAGGAATGCAACGGTGTTACTACAGTGCGTTTCATAACGAACACCCTGTATAAGCTATCACGTACACATACTATCTCACTCAATGTTTTTAATCGTACTTATGATTGAATATCGCGCCTATGTAAGCACGACGTACTCTTTAGAATTTGACAAGGAATGCAACGGTGTTACTACAGTGTGTTTCATAACGAACACCCTGTATACGCAAGAGTTTTCAATTATGGTGTTTAATGCTAGAGTAGGAACTACCCAGCAAACACTGAATATAGTAGTTACATTACCTGGGTGTAACAAGTAATATAACAATTTGTACATTACAAGAACATAACTGCTCAATGATATTTTCGCAAAGGTGGTACATAACAATGGGTATAACTATTATATAACATTTTGGTTATAACAACCATAATAACCCAGCAAACACTGCAACATAATATAAATGTAACAGTAGCATAATGCAATGTAACAAGTAATATAGCATGCTTATTACAAGTGACTCGCAGGTAAGTTAAAATGAGACACTCAAACGAATATCACGTTTTTATCAATGTTACAGAATATTGGTATATGAATGTTATCAAACTTACAAGCGATTGTTATATTACATGTTGATATCATTTATATAACCCGTGTATCATGTAGAGCCCCACACAGCACAGAAATATTTTATCAATATTGCCAAAAGTTTCCCTTGAAATAATGCAATATTACGGAAATATATTAAAAATTGTTTAAATATTTCTGGAATGTTGCAGGAATCTTGCAATGTCCGCTCAGCACGTTGCAATCACAATATTGTTATAATATTGCCGGTCAATATTTCGGAAATATTAATATTATAATATTAATAAAATATAACTCAGATAGCATCTGCGTATTGCTAAAATGTATTACAATATTATTGCAATATTTCTTGAATATTGCTGTAATCTTACACCATTCTCTCTGCTGTAAAATATTTCAGTATAAATGTCGTATTAATGATACGACATGTAAATGATAACAATGATGCATTAAGCGGCTTAATTATTTACCCGGTTCTACGTTTTTTCATGCGAGTTGCCTTGACCACCTAGTGGCGCGGCAGCGAACTAGTGTTCGCTCGGATACTCCGTGTCTGGTTAGGGACTCTTGTCACAGAGTATACCGAAATTTCTAGTCGGTTATGAATTTATCGATACCATGTAGATGAACTATTTCTATTCAAGTATTGTAATTTTCAGTCCTGAATGTATGATTGCATTACGGTTGATTGACAATTCTTCAACCTCTTATTAATAATCAGAGTCGAATATATTATATTCGCTAAACGCATATAAAGTTAATGCTTGATTACAATTTTACAAAACAATGTACATCAATACTCATTTGGTTACTCTTCCCAGCAAACACTGAATATAGTAGTTACATTACCTGGGTGTAACAAGTAATATAACAGTTTTTACATTACAAGAACATAACTGCTCAATGATATTTTCGCAAAGGTGGTACATAACAATAGGTATAACTATTATATAACATTTTGGTTATAACAACCATAATAAGAGTAACCAAATGAGTATTGATGTACATTGTTTTGTAAAATTGTAATCAAGCATTAACTTTATATGCGTTTAGCGAATATAATATATTCGACTCTGATTATTAATAAGAGGTTGAAGAATTGTCAATCAACCGTAATGCAATCATACATTCAGGACTGAAAATTACAATACTTGAATAGAAATAGTTCATCTACATGGTATCGATAAATTCATAACCGACTAGAAATTTCGGTATACTCTGTGACAAGAGTCCCTAACCAGACACGGAGTATCCGAGCGAACACTAGTTCGCTGCCGCGCCACTAGGTGGCCAAGGCAACTCGCATGAAAAAACGTAGGACCGGGTAAATAATTAAGCCGCTTAATGCATCAATGTTATCATTTACATGTCGTATCATTAATACGACATTTATACTGAAACATTTTGCAGCAGAGTGAATGGTGTAAGATTACAGCAATATTTAAGAAATATTTGCAGTAATATTACAATACATTTTAGCAATACGCAGGTGCTATCTGAGTTATATTTTATTAATATTATGCATTGATATTTCCGAAATATCGACCGGCAATATTATAGCAATATTGTGATGGCAACGTGCTGAGCGGTCATTGCAAGGTTCCTGCAACATTCTAGAAATATTTAAACAATTTTCAATATATTTCCGTAATATTGCATTATTTCAAGGGAAACTTTTGGCAATATTGATAAAATATTTCTGTGCTGTGTGGGGCTCTACATGATACACGGGTTATATAAATGATATCAACATGTAATATAACAATCGCATATAAGTTTGATAACATTCATATAACAATATTCTGTAACATTGATAAAAACGTGATATTCGTTTGAGTGTCTCATTTTAACTTACCTGCGAGTCACTTGTAACAAGCATGCTATATTACTTGTTACATTGCGTTATGCTACTGTTACATTTATATTATGTTGCAGTGTTTGCTGGGTAGTTATTAGTAGATTTAGAAGAATTATGATAGATAGTGATTATGATAGTGAAGATAAAATAGATCATAAAGAAGAAAAAGCATTCTGTAGTCTTCTATAGAAGCGTAAGTAGATCAAAGATTGAGTAGAAGCAAATTGGATCAGTAAACACTAATTAATATACAGGGTGTTTCTTAAGCCCTGGACAGGGGAGATACCGTTAGATCCGGCGTGAAAAAATAAAAATATTGGCATGAAAAATATTCAAAATTTTAAATTAGTTTATTAATTATTACGGATTAAAGTAAGCCAATAATAAGCGCGTGAGAACTGGTAACTCCTCCTTAGTCTCCTCCCATTTGGGACAGCCAATCATTTAATTCCCCACAAAAACAGTGATCGGTGGATACGTAAACGAATATAGTAATGTAAATAAACAAAAGAGTAACGGAAATAAACAAGAGAATAATGCAAAATGTTTTTTGTGGGGAAATAAATGATTGGCTGTCCTCAATGGGAGGAGACTGAGGAGGAGTTACCAGTTCTCACGCGCTTTTGATTGGCTTACTTTAATCCGTAATAATTAATAAACTAATTAAAAATTGTTAATATTGTTGACGCCAATATTTTTATTTTTTCACGCCGGATCTAACGATATGTCTCCTGTCCGGGGCTTAAGAAACACCCTGTATATTGTACATGAGAATAAGATATAATAAAAGATATACTTACCCCTACAGCACGAAAGATTGCAGCAATGTTGCAGCAATGTTTTCAGATTACAGGGGCAGTGTAATATTGCAGCAACGTTGCAGCGACATTTCTATGTTGTATGCACGATGGAATGATGCAAATGCGATCGTAAGCATGCACTATTGAATATTTTTGCAGTGCAACGGACATGTCAGATTTTATCGTTCAGGAAATACTTTTATTCTCAATAAACTGATATACAGTCTCGTGCACATGCATCAGCTGTTTCCCGCGCTAGAACATATTGCGACAAGATTCACGGTCGTCGACAAAACTGAACTTTACATAACGGAAATCGGGAGCGTGAGTGGTCTCGGCAAACTCAAAAGGTTGGTTGGGCGCAAGGTACCCTCTAAGGAGCACCACGAGCTCTAGGCTCGTTGTCGACACAAAAGTCCGGGGTAACCAATTGCCACCAGACAAACTAAACCTAAATTTGCCACCAGGCGAACTACACCTAACGGCCACACGACCAACGCAACAGATAGGGTAGCTCCAGAGCTTCTTTTGGCGTCGTGGCAGCAGCAGGATTCCGGCGACATCCAGGTCGGCTGAACCGGCGGGCATCTCTTGGTCGGTGGAAGCGGCGTGCTGATCCCTCCAAGGTTGTCCTTTACGTCAATAATCTCAAAAGTGGCATCAACAGCCAAACGGAATCGCCATAAAATCCTTCAAAATCTTCAAGGTGGCTGTCCTGTCCTCATGCCCTTATGTCGTTGTCGAGATGCTCGAGAGTAGAGATTGCGTATATCGTAACAAAAGCAAATAATAATTAGTCGTAGAAAACGTAATCGGAACTGACATCAAGGACGATAGTAGACGTTCACAAACGGAAAACTTAATAATAATGTTGCATACGGAATTTCGCTAGTGGATTGTCGTGCGGAGCCTAGGTTGAGCGAAAAAGAAATGTTTATTAATTTTTGTGGCGCGATTCGGGAGAATCACGTCACAATATATATGCGTGGGCGCGCGCGCGCAAGCGTACACCAACGCTTTTTGTGGGCCTTCTTTGGACTATACCATCACTCCTGACAACTCTGCCGTTCAACCATTGTACACAATACGTTTGGCGTGTAAAGTGGTTCTAAAAAAATTGAGTAAGCCATATTTTTTAAACGAAATGCCGACGGAGAAGGTATTTGCCATCGTCGAATTCGAGGATGGCTTACAAATTGTTCCGTCACTGTGGCTCGATGAAGATGAGGGACAAAGCTGGTGGCCGGAGTTCCTAACCTCAAAATTGTCAATTGATCGAGCAATCACTCGTCAAATGCCACCCACAAATCAGCTTGATATTTGGACAAAACTGAATGTAAAACGGGTCTTTGGAAAGACAGGTAAGTTTGAAGAAATCTAAATATAATAATAATCTAAACAAAATAAATAAAAAATGAATACACTATGGTATAATAAAAAAAGTTTTCATTAGCCTAAGAAACGTCGTAATGACGTTGATGATTTGATGTGTATTTTCGAAAAATAAATATATATATTTTTAAAAATTAATTACTCTTGTTCCATTCTTTGACATATTATAATTCAAATATTATTATCAATTTCTTGAAAACTTGCTGCAACTTTAGTACAATGTTGCTGGAATATTGCCTTAATGCTGCAAGTAATATTGCTGAAACGGTGTTGCAACGTTGCTGGAATGTTCTAAGGTGTGGACATAGACATATTGCAGCAAGGTTGCGGTGATGTTGCAAGCAACATTACAATCTTGCCTTGCAATATTGCTAACATGTTGCTGCAATCTTTCGTGGTGTAGGGGTAAATATAACTTAAGACTAGTTGACTATAGACAGAAGAAGCAATTTATAACTACAGGAGTAGTCGAACGAATTGTAAAGAATTATTGGAACTACCGCAACAAGCAGAAAGAGGAAATGAGATAGGGAGATCTAGAAGAGAAGAATAGCTTTATAGAGTTGCAGTTCTAGGTAGCTTCGAACTTTTGTTCCTCCAGTGAGAAAAGGTGAGAAAAAAGTAATTTTTTGAATATGTACAGAAAAGGGGCTGTAATGATTTAAGCCGGAAGAGGCTGCCAGAAATTAAGCACTGAAAGATGAAATGAGTTACGGTAAGCCGTAGTACGGTGATGAGGAATGTCAAATTCATGCACAGCTAACGAATGCCTTGTTGGATAGCGATTCGTAGTATTTCCGGCGTGAGAAGAGGTGTTGGAGATAGGAGGGAGAAGCCATGAAGAAAATCTTATAAGTGTGAATGCCATGAAAATAATTCCTCTTGCTTTTCACTGACAGCCATTTAAGGCTTAGGCGATATGGGGGGATGCTGTCGTCAGCTCTTACCAAATGAAAGATGAAGCAAATAGATAGGTTAATGAGTCGCTGAAGACGCAGGTCTAAGGAAGCAGTACAATTGAGAAAGACACAGTAGCAATAACCAAGATGAGGGAAGATAAGAATAGAAACAAGCTTAATTCACAGATCGTGGGACAGGGAATTTTTATGAAACTTTAATCTGTGAAGTGTGAAGTTCACTTTTTGTGAGATAAGGGCGACGTGTTTACTCCACGAAAGGTCACAGCACAGTGTAATATCCAGATTTCGAACTGTGTGCACTATTGGTAGTTGGATATCGTTAATCATCACTGGTAGAATGTTAACTAAATCTAAGGCCCGAATGTGAGGATTGTTGCTCAATATAAGAATTTTGGACTTAGCGAGGTTAAGTTTCAATTTATTATTTGTTGCGTATTGAAAGACACCGAGAGTGTCTTGACTGATCTTATTGAGTCCCTGGCCAAGTTGAGAAGATGGACAAGTGAGGTACATTTGAGTGTCATCGGCAAAGATCTTGTGCTGAGTGTGATGAAAACATGTACTAATGTCGTTTATAAATAAGGCACAACAGGATAGGACCAAGGACAGATCCTTGCGGCATACCAGTGGTTGCGGATAGCTAGTTTGAAGTAATTCGGTTATCATCAATGACAGCTTGAGACCGGCCAGTAAGGTAGGAGAAAAACCAAGCTAGCGTGGAGGAGGAAAACCCATTTCGCATAAGCTTTCCAAGAAAAATGTCATGAGGAACCATGTCAAACGCTTTGTTAAAGTCGAACAAGACTAAGATGGTGATGAGTCCGTTATCAATTCCACGACGTATATCATCACACACTCGTATAAGCGCTGTTTGTGTGCTGTGATTGACTCTGTACCCAGATTGTCTGGGATCAAGAACATTAAGCGTGTCTAAAAACACGGAGAGTTGGTTTAACACTAACCCTTCAAAGATTTTAGAGAGCTCGCATAGATTTGCAATTGACCTGGTATCAGAGGGAGATAATGGAGTAGGGATCTTTGATAACGGTCGAATGAACACTCTCTTCCACATTGAAGGAAAGTGAGAGCTGGCAAACGAGGCATTGAAAATCTTAGAGAGAATGGGTGCCATGGGAGTTAGTGCGCTTCTTATGGACAATAATGAAATATTGTCTGGACCGGATGCATGAGAATTAACAGTGAAAGAGTTGATCATTTCGGAGATCAAATCAGTAGTGGTTGGAGTAAAAGCGAAGGAATGATTGGGTAGGTTATTAAGGGAAGTAGCTCTTAAGAATTTTTCTTGAGAGCAAGTAGGCAGTGTGCACGAAACTGTGGAATAGTGATTATTGAGAGTGTTGTGCTGGGAGTCTCCTGACCCTATTAAGAAACGCCAGGCCAAGTAGTTCACGCGTGTGGCAATGCGCTAAGTCAGAACTAAAGGCGGCCTGGCAACCAATATGTGGAAATCTAAAAATCGCACAATAATCACTTTTCGGAAGTCCAGCTTATGGCTGCATGTCCGAAAACCGACAGTCTACAATTAAAATCCGAACGGATAAGGTGGTCTCGTGGAGTAGACTCGGTACAGGAAATAGGAGGACCGAACGGTGCCTATATTTTCGAAGTCGACGTACGTCGACCTACTGTACAACACTCTTGATCGTTTCAATAAACCTTCTCTGTTTTGTTGTATTCACGCGATTTCCGACTCCTTAACCGGCAACGATCCCAAAAGTTACCTTAGCCCTAACCTCTCGAACGAACTCCTTCGTCACCGAGACGTTACGGCACAACAAATTTGGTGACAACGGTGGGATTCTGCCAAAGTGAATTAGCTAAACGGAAGTGTCTGACGTGATCAAGCAGCCCGGACGGGAATTAACCGGAAACGGTAAACGAAACCCAGAGCTGAACCCGACACACACTCG
>NW_014332825.1:41240-41604 GCF_000341935.2 Cephus cinctus
GAGTTGATCAACGACAGCTACCAACGTCATCCCGAAGGGTCAACGCCATGGAGCGGAGCATCATCCTGTAAGTGGCGGTTACCAATTTATAAAGCCTATAAAATTTCCAAAGCCAGTAGGTAATCTAGTCGGAATTATTCTCACCGATAGGTGTCTCTAATATAGCTAGTCGCGGTAAAATCCCGACTCTCTCCGCGCGAGTCAGCACATGCCGGGCGATACTAATCCGCGCCCCTTACGTAGGGGAGGCTCATTGGAATCACCTTTAGATAGGGAAAACGTTAACGCCGTAGCCGGATTAGAAGCCGCGGTCGGAGATATAACCTTTAGAGCTAGGAGAGCACTACAAACTCTCTCGCCGTCA
>NW_014332825.1:41634-41975 GCF_000341935.2 Cephus cinctus
TAGCCGGATTAGAAGCCGCGGTCGGAGATATAACCTTTAGAGCTAGGAGAGCACTACAAACTCTCTCACTGTCAGGACGCCTACCCGCGGGTCGACAGGCGGCTATCTCGGGTAGCTAAACGCTCAGTTCGGGGTAGTTTCGCGAAGGGGATCAGTCTTCGACGAGTACGACGACACTCTCTTGGACCGGCTGCGCGATATGGCCTCCGGAAGACAGACTCCTCCTGCGGGAGTATCAGATTCCATGGTGAATGAGGAAATCGCGCGTCTACGCGGGCGGACTGCCGTCTCAGACCCCGTAAATGCAGTAACCATGGCTCGAGGCCTTTCCCCCAATGCAG
>NW_014332825.1:42006-42987 GCF_000341935.2 Cephus cinctus
ATCGCGCGTCTACGCGGGCGGACTGCCGTCTCAGACCCCGTAAATGCAGTAACCATGGCTCGAGGCCTTTCCCCTAATGCAGCACCTATGAGTCGCGAAAGATGACCCATACGGACGCCCAACCACGACCCAGCTGACCTGGGAACGTATCTCGACGGGGAAGGACGACAAGACGAGGTCTTTGAGTCGCAGAGACGCCGGTCAGAGCATACTCCGAACGCGAGAAGAGATTTGGCGCAAACCCTCAACGAGGTAGGAGCGGACGAGTACGAACTCATAAACGCCCTACAAGACCAGATCAGAGCGCTCACCAGACGCCTAGAACGGCTCGAACCCGAACGGGACCTGAGGACCAGGCCGAGCTTAAGGTGGCGGCCGGAACCCGCAAGAGAAAGGCGAAGCATACCCTCGACCGTAGGGCCACAATAGTTAGATATAGGGTTAGGGTTGAAAAACATCAAGACCTTCGATGGAAGCGACGCAAACGAATTAGATGGATTCATAAGGTCATGCGAAACCGTATTTAGAAGAGTTGCCGAAGTGGACCATGAACTTCTGCTGGAATTGGTGCTCAGCGGTAAGCTAAATGGGAAAGCGTCAAGGGAGCTGAAGCACAAAACTATCACCGCCCTAGACGAATTAAAGTACGAACTAGAGGCTCTGTACGGGCAGCGTAAATCGGTGGCTGCCCTACAAATCGAGTTCAATTCCCTGAAGCAGAACCCCGGAGAAGACATCACCACATACGCAACGAGAGTTGAAAAAATAACAGTAGATCTCGTGGAAAAACTGTGCGAGCTGGTGCCCACAGAAAGGGATGCGCAAACGGTCGAAACCGTCACGCGCAAGTGCGCACAAGCAAACTTCGAAAACGGGCTGCACGGCCAGGTGCAGATCTTAGTGCGATCAAGAAATTACGAAACCCTTCACGAGTCGGTTGCTGGAGCCATCGAAATTAGCAGGATGGTGCAACCGAAAGGG
>NW_014332825.1:43100-46580 GCF_000341935.2 Cephus cinctus
TTCAAAACGCGAGAAGGTCCATGCAGGGCCAAGCGGCAGGGGGAAAAACCTGTTACAACTGTGGTAACGCCGGGCACATGGCACGAGATTGCAGGCGTAAGTCGGGTCGCGTCAGCCTACCGGCACCACAACAAAACAAGGCCATCAACCAGGTCGATGTTGTCTGCACATACTGTAAACTCAAGGGTCACACTTGGAAAGAGTGTCGGAAAAGGGCGAAGAGGAAACAAGAGAATGAACACGGATCGACGCGAGACCCGCCCCGGCAAGACGTTGCCGATAGGCGGAAGGCGCCCGATTCTGGTCAAACGTCCTCTAGTCTAACTCACCTCGGGATTTCATCAGATCCCGATGGCGAAAGAGGACAAGGAGAAAACGCTGTTCTCCACTCCGCAAGGGCATTTCGAGTACAACCGGATGCCCTTTCGCCTAAAAAATGCTCCCCCTACTTTCCAACGGCTAATGAACTCCGTACTAGCAGGACTCCAAGGGATAAAATGCTACGTCTACCTAGACGACATAGTGGTGTACGGAAAGAACCTAGACGAGCACAACGCTCGCCTGAGAGAGGTGTTCCAGCGCCTGAAGGAAGCCAAACTGGCCATACAACCAGGTAAGTGCCAGTTCCTACGAAGGGAAACGCACTACCTAGGCCATATTATCACGGAAGAAGGTGTGCGAGCGGACCCAGAGAAACTCGCAGCGGTAAAAGAATTCCCCGTGCCAAAGGATGTCAAGGGAGTTCAGTCCTTCTTGGGTTTGGCCGGATACTACAGGAAGTTCATCCGGGATTTCTCGAAAATTGCCAAGCCTCTCACCGAACTTATCCGGAAGGATACGAAGTTCGAATGGACCGCAATCCGAGATGCCGCGTTTGAAGAATTGAAAAGGGCACTGACATCAGCACCGATTTTGCAATATCCGGATTTTGAGAAGCCTTTTATAGTGACAACAGATGCGTCCGACAAGGCAATCGGCGCAATCTTGTCTCAGGGCAAGGTCGGAGAAGCCCTGCCAATCTGCTACGCAAGCAGAACGCTGTCTAAAGCGGAGCTCAACTACACCACGACCGAAAAGGAGCTACTCGCCATCGTATGGGCGATAGCACAGTTCCGACCGTATATCTACGGCACCCGGTTCAAGGTCGTGACGAACCATCAGCCGCTGACTTGGCTGTTTGGAGTAAAGGATCCAGGCTCCCGACTCATGAGATGGAGAATTAAACTATCGGAACATGAGTTCGACGTGGAGTACAAGGCCGGGAAAAGAAACACTAACGCGGACGCGTTAAGTCGTATTTACGCTACGACAAGGGCCCAGAAGAAGGCGAGGGAAACCTCCGAGCCGAACGGCAGCCTAGGGCCAGAAGAAAGCGCAAAGGACTCTGAACGTCCCAGCACAAAGCTGTGCGGTTGGGGCAGAGATAGCGCAGAAATCCGTATGGAAAAAAAGCTCGGAAGAGCAGAGCGAATGCTCATCGTCCTGCTAAGAAGAGGACAACAGTTCGAACGACGAACTTGACTATGGCAGGGGCGTAACCTGCCCCACGGTAGAAGACCCTGAGAAAATCATCAAGGAATACCACGATGCCCCTCTAGGAGAGCACCAGGGCGTCAAGAGAACGCTATCATCAACTATCAACGCTATAGTCATCCTTAGATGACTACGCATAGGAACTAAGGGAAAGGCTACGCGCCGCATGGACGGTAGCCGGGGCTAACGTACGTTACGTCAAAGAAAGGTGTAAACTGACCTACGACGCGAACGCGAAAATAGAGGAATACCGCATTGGAGACAGGGTCCTACTCCACAACGAAGCCGTACGGCGCGGGCGTTCAGCTAAATTGACCCCGAAGTGGATAGGCCCGTACGAAGTAATCGCGAGAAATTCGGCGGTTAACTATACCATAAAAATGGGTCGTAAGACTATGCTAGTTCACGCGAATCGTCTAAAGAACTTCGCCGAGCACTAAGAAGGAAGCGGGATGGCCACAGCCGGAGAACGAATGGAAATAATCCAAGAACCCGACACTTGAAGGAGCACACACTATTTATTCCCTCTCCTTACAATTCCCGCTTGCACGTCGGGCACTCCACAAGAAATAGCCTTCGAAGGCCCAGAAAATCGGGGGGATCTTCGTCACTGGCGAAACCCCCGAGGCCCCACAGGGCCTCCACCGTCCGGCGGCACAGGAACCGTCGGCGCCGGATTTCCCGGAGCACTCGTACTCCGAATCTCTCCACCGCAGACCGAGCATCCCTCCTCACTGGGATTATTAGCTGGTCCTAGGAAACGAAAGACAAGCTGTTAAAAAGGGGATACAGCGAACCACCTAGCTCACAAGCGGAAAATGATGTTGGCCGATACTAACCAATTCACGCAAAACGACGGGTCCCATGTCCGCGCCTTCACAGTAGATTATGCCGTAAGAGCGCTCCATTGTCTTCAAGCGAGCAAATTGGAATAAGCTCCCTAGAGCTAGTCGCGACCGAAACCGGCAAAGAAGGGGAATTAAAAAAGAGGGAATTCGCACTGAATAAGCAATTCCACGATTAGGCCAGTTTCAAGTAACGCGCTATTCCTCTTGCAGAACTGTCCTGCTGACGGTAAGCTGCGTAATCACCAAAGAAACGGAAAAGGAGTTTACGGTAACCACGTTTGCCAGCAACCCGGGAATATTTTATGAAGAAATCGGAAGCCAAGGCCACACGGAGACTAGCCGTTACCATGGATCTCGCTGCCTTATTGAAACGTGAAGCCGACGTCAACGCTAATTTGCGGCTGTTATTAGACATCTGCGAGAAACAAGGAAGAGACGACCCTCTCTGTCCAGCCATTGCTGATTCCGTAGCCAGGATGGTGCGGAAAATAGAAGACGGAATGGGAACGGTTCACGACCTCGTGAAACCGGATTCAGCGCGTAGGCGCAGGGGATTGATCGACGGGTTAGGATCAATTATAAAGTCCATCACCGGAAATATGGACGCCGCGGACGTGGAAAGGATCAACCGAGAAATCGCCGCCATACGCTCCAACCAGCGAACGCTGAAAGAAAGTATGAAAGACCAATTACAGGTGGTCGAGTCCACATTGCACCTCTTCAACGATACCATCACTAACGTGCAGAGCAACGAACTGACTCTCCAAGAACTCATTGCCCATGTAAACCTTACACTGACGGCAGATCTGAGTATATTGATGAAAGAACAAAGGCTAGATGAGGGCCTCACCGCCCTAAGCGTGATAGTCGAGGCACTACAGAATGACGTGAAAGAATTGGTTTGGCTATTAGTTGAGATTGCGAGCGGTAACGTGAATGCGGCGGTGCTACCACCGAGAAAACTCGTGGAGTACCTCACTTACCGACAGGAACCGGATTCCCGGTGCCAGTTGAACGCAATGAAGCATCTACCCTAATGAGGCTAGCCGATACGAAGGCCTTCAGTCAAGGGAACGCCATCGTCGTCATACTCGACTTT
>NW_014332825.1:46682-46979 GCF_000341935.2 Cephus cinctus
CCGGTGCCAGTTGAACGCAATGAAGCATCTACCCTAATGAGGCTAGCCGATACGAAGGCCTTCAGTCAAGGGAACGCCATCGTCGTCATATTCGACTTTCCATTGATAAGCCAGAAGAGGTACTGCATAAGCAAGGTATACCTGATACCCGTGAGGTCAGAGAACGGGGCTTACTACTACCCCGACACCTCGGAAGACCTCGTGATTGTGGACCAGGAAAATCGAAACTTCCTGAGAATCACCAGCCTGGAATTGAAGGATTGTAAACATTTCGCGAGCAGATATATATGCAATCCC
>NW_014332825.1:47227-47543 GCF_000341935.2 Cephus cinctus
GCAGAAACCCCGCGTCGCACGAAACCTTAAGATACGTAGGTATATTGGCTTTGGTAGGCGTATGTACGGTAACCGCCCAGAATTTCAGCTTGAGAACCATCAGACGCATCACCCAGGTCGCCAACGAGGACTACTTGCCCCCTTCAATCTCACTCTATCGGAGATGGACCAAGTTAGCCCCCCGCGAGTGACCAGTGATATCGGAGCGGTGAAGCTTGTTAAAGTGCTACGAAACCCCGAGGAGTTAGCGCGCCTCGGGACGCGAGTGTCTAGCATTAAGGCAAGCCTGGACCAGGACGATCAACACCTAGAACAA
>NW_014332825.1:47648-55148 GCF_000341935.2 Cephus cinctus
AAGGCAAGCCTGGACCAGGACAACCAACACCTAGAACAATTCTATCACAATCTAGGATGCTACTGATTGGGTACGATAGCGCCAATAGCATTGGTTTGTTTTGTCGTGTACAAGTGCTACAAACGTAGGCATAATTCGACACCGACGACGCCGGCTCTCACGCCGAACTCGGTGTCGCCCGCGGTAAATATCCAGTTAGAACCGCTAGTAACAAGGCCAGATAGCCTCAGAGCGGCATTAAATAGGGCACGCGAAAGGCGTTTTCGCTGGGCCGATCAGAACCCACAAGACAGAACCAATGCTACGGGCAGACACCCCGGTTAGATTAAGGGAATTGTACCAAAATAATCATGGAAGCTGTGTTTCACTAGGCTAATGACCAGAATCGAGTCTTCACTCGAGGCCACCAGAGGCGAACGCTGGGTAGAAATTGCGCGATTTTCTTTAAGGGGGGAGGGATGTTGTGCTGGGAGTCTCTTGACCCCATTGAGAAACGCCAGGCCAAGTAGTTCACGCGTGTGGCAATGCGCTAAGTCAGAACTAAAGGCGGCCTGGCAACCAATATGTGGAAATCTAAAAATCGCACAATAATCACTTTTTGGAAGTCCAGCTTATGGCTGCACGTCCGAAAACCGACAGTCTACAATTAAAATCCGAACGGATAAGGTGGTCTCGTGGAGTAGACTCGGTACAGGAAATAGGAGGACCGAACGGTGCCTATATTTTCAAATGTCGACATACGTCGACCTACTGTACAACACTCTTGATCGTTTCAATAAACCTTCTCTGTTTTGTTGTTTTCACGCGAGTTCCAACTCCTTAACCGGCAACGATCCCAAAAATTACCTTAGCCCTAACCTCTCGAACAAACTCCTTCGTCACCGAGACGTTACGGCACAACAAGAGTGTCAGGAGAGAAAAAATGGAGAGGAGAAGTAAGGTTGTTTTTAGTTAGACCGAGAAGTGCAAGCTCTTTCCACATCTTGGTGGGGTCTGTAATTAAGGCCAGTTTCATGAGATGATATCTTTCCTTCGCTTGTCGTATATTAGGTGTAAGTTTATCCTTAGAGTACCTATACTTGACAAAATCAATACTGTTATTAGTTCGCTTAGCACGTGAATACAAGGTTCTACATTGTCGAACGCGAATATGGAGCTCGGCGGTGAACCATGGGTTTAATGGTCTATTGACTACGAAAGTACAGACTGGAGCATGTGAATCTAACGCTTCAATGGTCGAAGAGGTGAGGAGGCTTAAGAGCTTATCAACACTTTCACACGTGTGAAGAGGATCAGAAACTGTTTGTACAATGAGAGCTCAATATAGTCGTTAGACTGCAGAGAAACGCCGAGGTGACGAAGGATTTGTAACTGCATCTTGAGAGAGAGAAAGAGAGAATGCACGAAGAATGACAGAATATATGTATTCTGCAGTGTCCAACGGACACTGCGTCCTCGCGTCCATTTGCCGCTCGTGTGCACCCAGCCGTAGGGCTCATTCAGACCGAAAGCAGCGGGAAGCGAGAATCGAGCAGCAAGCAACTTGAAACTTTACAATAGAGTTGTACCTCTTTTCAACGTACATACGCACAGGCATATTGGTCGTGATGTTAAATTGTAACAATGGAGACTACCCCCTGTGTTCCGATATAAGCTTTCAGTACTGTGTAAATGACGCCATTACTGTATACTGTGCGACCGTTCCGTTTTTATCAGTTGTACTGTTCAAATTGTATAATGGAACATGGAAAGTATCTGCAGTATGTTAATAACAGTGGCGCCACTCAGCGTCGAAAGTATTAAGCACTCTAGTACAGTAGATATACGGAATTAAAATTTATTATTATGAAATAGTGTTATAATTACAATTCTCCGATAAAAATCTGAAAATAATAATTGTTTAATGTAAGTTATCAGTGTCATCAAATTTACTTCGAGTAATTTTATTTTGGTTGAAAAATTTGTTCACTTACCATTTCTTGCTTTTTGGATCGACGTGGGAGATATTTCTATAGTGTAAGACAAATTCGTGTCAGCATCAATTAAAATGATTTCAGTGTCCATTTTCTAAATTATTCCTCAGTTCGTTTTTCCACTCTTTCCCGCCAATTTCACCGGAAACGGAGGTCATTTCCCGTATTACTGTGAGCGCCTGACCCTCGTATGGTTAGGCGCTCGCAGTACAACAATTTGGTAAATCCATGACGTCATTAAAGTTACTAGGCACTGCTACAGTGCTCTGCAAGCCTATAACGGAACGAAGGCACAGTACTGCCAGTACTCAAAGCTTATATCGGAACACGCCGTGCATGCATGTAACATATAACGAGGTTATACCACGGGCTATACATATTTCGTCTGATGCCGAATTTAAAATTTATTTCAAAGATGAACTATGACGTGAAGTAGAGTTGCCATCATCTCTTTGCTATGTCGCTGCTATGAAAAGTTGAAAGTTGTTCAAGATTCCAAAATCGCAGTCCCAGCATTGGAATCTATTTAGCAATGAAGTTATGTTTTAAGAGAAATTATGTATTACTACTTTTAATGTAGTGTACTTGACTCCATACACTTAATGAAGGTAAATAACTTATTTCTACATATTTTCATACGACTAGCTAACATAATAAGGCAGAAAATGTATTTCAGAGCTAACAATAAAATTCCGCTGCTCACTTCTCGCTTCCCGCTGCTTTTAGTCTAAATAGGCCACAGACTTCTATATACTACCGTTGAGTGTAGATAGGTATACAGGTGCGGAGGACGTGGTCGGGGTATGTCAAGCATATACTATAGTAAAATTTTAGTTCCAATCCCGCCGGTTAGATGGCGCCCCGAAAATCCCAAGTGTGACGTATGCGACAACGTTCGATATAGTTCAGGAATCCGGCTATAGTGGGTATACGTTCTAGCAATATCAAAACCCGCGATTATTCAAACGACAGATATAGGATATATTTAATCGAAGACATTATTATTAAGAGATTCAGTTATGAAAGGATAACTATGAGAGAATCGACACATGCAAGTGGTGACGTTGTAATTATTTAAGAAATTATATTATAAACCTTATAATAGATGTTCTTTTAGTTATGAATACCAAAACTGTATTCCTTCTGTTATTTAAAAGGCATCTAGCCTAGTTGTGTTTATTTAAATCTTTTGATTTACGTTAAGAGTGTTTAATGCCAGCAAGTCAAGTGCCAATGATTGAAATGGAGACGGTTGGTCCTTTCTTCGAAGAATCGACCGTCAGAAACGGCTAATATAAGCATACAGTCTTCTCCCTTGTTCCTTCTGAACTCGCACTTGATTGGCTAAAACTATGTTGGTAGGAGAATTTTTGTAAAGACTCCGGGGGTGAGTCCCAGGAGTTTTGAGTTTGAAATAAAGACTTGTGTATCGACCTTCGATCAGAGCAGAATATATATATACGTTTATATCTTAATATTCACTTTTATTTCGTAAATATCCTTCCAAATTCGCAAGGTGAGTTTCCACTCTTTACCAATGGAACCCAGCAGCAACGAACATCGAGTGGGATTTTCAAGTATCCCGCGGAATTAGGCGCTCGGAGCGTTACATCAAGCTAGAGTCCCTCTAGTAAGAGTCCGGCGAACGGTGGGGCTTGTTAGCGATTGGCTCCGCCATATTATGGGCTCTTTCCGGAATAGAATGGTGTGTGTGAATACGTTGTGACGTATTTTTACGCGATCGACCTCACCGGAAAATGCAAGACCGACCGGCGCACACCTTTACGCGATTCCTACGCGTTCCAGGCAACCCAGGGGCTAACAAACGACCCTCGCGTGTCGCAGCTCCCTTCTTCCAGGGACTCCAGCTGGCTCCATCTCTCTCGTTCTCCGCGTCTTCACGGGCACGGCGAGCGAGCACCTATTCGAACTCCGGCAGAGTACAAGCAAAACAAAAGAAAACAATAAAGTAATCTATCGAAATTTTGATTAGGCCCTTGCGGTCGGTGGATCCTGCCTGGACTTTGCAATGGCCTTTCGGCCCGTATCGCGTTTCGGCGTGATTTTCCGCCGAGGACAAGACGGGTGAAATCCACCACGTCACAACGTATATGGGAGATATTCGCATTGTGTAGTGTGGGTAGTGTTAAGCCCTGTACCGCGGGTTGCCTGCACTTGGCGCGAGACTCGACCGAGTCTCTTGATGGTAAAGATTGAAAGTTTGAAAATCCGCGCACAATGTCATGATGGCGCCAAACAAGCCCTTAATATGGCGTCCCTTCCGGGTTTGGCCGGACTCTTACTAGAGGGACTCTATCCCAAGCTATCTTGTGGCGCTGCCTATGAGTGGGGATTTGTACTAAAAGAGACTGTAGCACGCACTCGCAAATTGTTTGCAAGAAACAAGCACCATTTGTTTCGAGTGATATTAATAACACAAACAACATTCTAAATAAAATTAATGATGGAGAAATTGTAGGAGTTATCACGCGTATCAAAGATTATATAATAGAAACTAATTTCAGTGTTATTGTCACGTGCCGTGCCTTTTTGAACTTGGATCTCACACACACAGATACGCAACAAAGAAACCACGCGATCTCGGAGATGCCGACTGCAGCAATATGTGAGGAAGCTAGCTTCCGGTCTTATCGCACCAAGAACGTGCCGAAACGTGTGAACCAAGAATTCCAGGATTCACGCGAGCGGGTAAAACCGCTGAATTAGTAAGATTTGCCCCTACCTGTCCATCTACTTTCAACAGACAGTAGGATGGAACAGGGAAGGCAAATCAGTCTCCAGATACACATGTGCATATGGTTTATCTGTCAATTATGCGGTAAAGCAAATAACTTAACTACTGAAATAGAAGTTCCGAAGAAAGTATACAAAGTACATGATGCTGGTCGATAGGCAAGGCATTGGATTAGGAGGCTAGAGGTCTGTGAAGCACGTTTTAACTACAGATAACAATTGCCAACGCCGACGATTTCGTAACATCTTAAGCGTAATCATGTTAAAAACATTGGGCTCCGCAGCGGAGCCTACGGAGTTACGGAACAAATGACGGTTGGCTCCGTAGCGAAGCCAACGGAGCGCTAAGGGTTAAGGAGGTTGAAGCGCTTCACGCCGGTCAAATCAGTGCTCAATATTTTTTATCGTTTTTACAAAGTTTTATGAATTAATTGATTGCAGTGAAGGATGATTTGTATTATAGCATGTGCCCATAACCCATAAAAACATTCAGAGCGATGAATTTACAATAATATTACCTGACCAATATTACATAATGCATTAAATTTACAAAAACTATTACTAAAATTTAGCACTGATTTGACCGGCGTGAAGTGCTTCAACCTCTTCAAAAGTTGTACGGGCTGCGCGCTGAAGGTAAAAAAAATCGAACGAAATATCAATTTTTTTCTAATTTCATTTATTACTTTATCATAATAAAGGCATCAACAACAATAATCTACGGGCTTCCACATCACCCAAGAGGCGCCATAGTCGATGCGTTCCCATCATTTAACGTAGCGGGTCCCCAGTAGGCCTATACTATAATCGAAGATAATAACGTCATACAAATGATCCATTTAAATAACTAGCGTATAAGCAAATCACAATAATGTAAAAAAAATGGTTCGACTGAAAAATCTAAATAACATACGCTCTTTAGTAAGAAATAAATTTTGTTCGTCTAAGAAGAATACTAAAATTCTCGACTATATCTTTATTTAACTGGACTAATGCTGTGTTGTTTATCTCGATATACCTAGGTATATTATATTGGATGCATGTACTTGGCCAGGTAAAAACAAAGAGTACTTTCCTCCAGAAAACACACACTAGTCGAACGTGTAGATTCAACTGGAAAAACTGTCGTTCGTTCCTAGAAAGATCGCTCGAGATAAGACGAATTTAACGGCCAAGTCTCTACAACGTTGTGGCTATTCCACGCGGCTTTGTCTGAAGTTGAATTTCTCGAAAAAAAGTCACTTGTTGCAGGAAAAATCATCACTTCGTTTGGGAATATATACATGTATAGTATATTTGCTTATGCATACGTGTAGATTTGTAAATAAGTAATGCACCTGGCCAAGTACACGCATGCAATATAATATACCTAGGTATATCGAGATAAACAACACAGCATTAGTCCAGTTAAATAGAGATATCGTCGAGAATTTTAGTATTCATCTTCGACGAACGAAATTTACTTCTTACTACAGAGCGCATGGTATTTAGATTTTTCAGTCGAACCATTTTTTTACGTTATTGTGATTTGCTTATACGCTAGTTATTTAAATGGATCATTTGTATGACGTTATTATCTTCGATTGTAGCATAGGCCTACTGGGAACCCGCCACGTTAAATGATGGGAACGCATCGACTACGGCGCCTCTTGGGTGATGTGGAAGCCCGTAGATTATCGTTGTTGATGCCTTTATTATGATAAAGTAATAAATGAAATTAGAAAAAAATTGATATTTCGTTCGATTTTTTTTACCTTCAGCGCGCAGCCCGTACAACTTTTGAAGAGGTTGAAGCACTTCACGCCGGTCAAATCAGTGCTAAATTTTAGTAATAGTTTTTGTAAATTTAATGCATTATGTAATATTGGTCAGGTAATATTATTGTAAATTCATCGCTCTGAATGTTTTTATGGGTTATGGGCACATGCTATAATACAAATCATCCTTCACTGCAATCAATTAATTCATAAAACTTTGTACAAACGATAAAAAATCTTGAGCACTGATTTGACCGGCGTGAAGCGCTTCAACATCCTTAATACGTTTTATTTAAAAAAAAAAAATCATAACGTCAGAAGAAGAAAAAAAGAACTTTCGACAAACAGTCTCGAACCACAGACCTCTAGCCTCCTAATCCAATGCCTTGCCTATCGACCAGCATCATGTACTTTGTATACTTTCTTCGGAACTTCTATTTCAGTAGTTAAGTTATTTGCTCTACCGCATGCACGTATAGTCGGTCAGCCACTATTGGCTTCACTATTGCCACTGGTCTTTCCTTGTAGCGTGTGGCTATATAGGAGCTTTCTGTGAAGCCACTGATCGCGTTTCCTTGTTCGATCCCCTTAGATTGAGTTAAAGGGTCCCTTGGTTCCACGGGGCCTTTGGTATGATTATCACAATGCTTCACTTTACCACTGGCTACAGCTTCCGCCCGATTTTCCCGATTTTTCACTCCCGCGCGTCGTACCATGAGATTTCGTAACAATTCCCGAGACGAGCAGCAGAGGTCGGGCTTGATTTTAGTAGCCCTCGATTGGCGGTAATAATAATAATATTAATCCGTGTCAACCTTCTCGATGGATATCAACACAGCCCCCTTTCTACCGGTGCACTCGCTGTCGATTTGGGGTATATGCAGGGATAACTGGTGACGTCTAGGGTTTGTTTATACGTGTACAACACTCGAGCGGGTTCCGCTCCAAGCCTGTAATGGTCGGGATGTTATACCGAGTTCGAGCGGGTTATCGCTCAGAATCTCAGTATTTGGAAA
>NW_014332825.1:55544-57626 GCF_000341935.2 Cephus cinctus
CGCTCGTAAATGCGGCTCCCCGGTCAGTTAATATTGCACGTGGAGCCCCAAATTGACTTATAAGCCGTCGCGCTATTGCCTCTGCAATGGTGGCTGCTTTCAAATCCGGAATCGGCTCTGTCAAACAGTATTTTGATAATTGGTCCTGCATGGTTAGTATATGCTTATTTCCATGCGGAGTAGTGGGTAGAGGCCCTACAGTGTCCAGCGCAACTTTATCAAAGACGTCCACAGGCGTATCTGTAATCAACATTGGTTCGCGAGTTTTAACTCGCACGAGTTTCTGCTCCTGGCAGCTCTTACAGCGCCTGATGAAGTTTTGCACATCATTACGGAGTGAAGGCCAATAAAAGCGTTCCCGGATTTTCCGGTAGGTCTTTGTTACCCCCCTATGGCCGCCCATCAAGCTTTCGTGGAACTCACTTAAGATGGTACTCCGATCTTCCGGCCGTGGCATTTGTATTTTTCCGTAACAAATAGTCACTGCAACCTCCGAATTCTCAAACATCTTGTGAATCTTGTCGACAAGCTCGCCTGCGGGCAGGGAATCTGTATAATCTCCGGCGCGAGATATTCGAAGAGTTTCGACGTGGTTACGTTCTAAAACCTTCTTCAAGTTACTTAGTCCCTTAAAAATATTTTCGTCTTCAGTTTTTTCGAAGTACTGAATTCTCAAACATCTTGTGAATCTTATCGACAAGCTCGCCTGCGGGCAGGGAATCTGTATAATCTCCGGCGCGAGATATTCGAAGAGTTTCGACGTGGTTACGTTCTAAAACCTTCTTCAAGTTACTTAATCCCTTAAAAATGTTTTTGTCTTCAGTTTTTTCGAAGTACCGGGTTTTTATGATTATACTGTAAACCTTATTCTTCCCACAAGGCGTGACAGCAATTTGCCCCACCCTTAGACTTGCCTGCTTAATTCTGTCCGCATCAATTCTACCAAGATCTGAGAGTATTTTACCAATCGGCGTAACGAGTTCTCCGTCTGCGGATACAAAATGGACGTAATTATCGGGTTTGTATCCCAGACATTCCCGGGTTCCAACGACGGGGTTATAGGCTTTTATCACTTTCCCCTTGTCCTTGCCTTTCTGGTCATACTCGCTTTCCGATGTAGATGCTACGGCACACAGGTCATTATCGGTAAATACTATAGTTTTCGGTTTTTTGTTACACGAGTTGATTTCTTCCGACCCCAGTCGGGGAGTAAATATCTGTCTTGGTGCGGGGTTAAAGGGAAATGGAGTTGATCGTGCGGTAGGAAATACTCCTGCAGCTGGTAAAGAGAACCTTACTTCTCGCGAACGCGCTCCTTCGCTGCTGCCTCCCGCCGGATACGAACGTAGAGGTGTATCATCCCCTTTTCCGTGCGGTTTCTCCGGTATTACCTTATCGCCTTGGTCTGCGTCTCGGGTAGATTCCTCAACGATAGGAGAAACGAGATCATTTTTGGACAGGCTTACTCGTCGCAAGAGTTCACTTTCCGTTAAATGCGGAACGGCATTGGACAATTTCTCAATGCGCCTGTCAAGTCCAACATCCTTTAGCTCATCATCGTAAGGATCTAGCCCCTCGAACTTATCCTGCACTTCCTCCGGTATCGAGTCTCCTTCTGAAACTGTACCTAATACGACTTCAACGTCTTCGTCGTCCTGAGCCGGACTCGCCCCTTTATCTTGGAACTTCTCCTCCAGAACACGTAGAGATTCATCAAATTTACTGAACGACTCCTGAAGTTGCGCAGTTACCTTTATCTTGGAACTTCTCCTCCAGAACACGTAGAGATTCATCAAATTTACTGAACGACTCTTGAAGTTGCGTAGTTAATTCGCCCGTGTCGTCCATAGAAGGTGTATTAGTGGCCTCTAACTCCGGGACAGCTGGTCGTGGATTTTCCTCTGTATGGTCCTTCGGTTCGATAGGGGACTCGCCGGGCTGAACGTGTTCATTGAACACACTATCGTCCGAGCCCTCGTCAACAGAACTCAGATTGACAACAACGGTTTCGGGTGTCTTGGTGGTCAACGAATCGCTCGGCCCTGCTGACAGCTCGGGTTCAGTGTTCTTAGGCGGCAACTC
>NW_014332826.1:0-18752 GCF_000341935.2 Cephus cinctus
TCGGTAACATTAAGTGGGATATAATTCGTTTGTGTTTCATTTTACACCAGTCTCCACTACTGCACGCATTTTGCTGTTCCGTATTCTAGTCTCATTGAACAGTTAGGGATTTCTTGACGAGTAACATGGACTGTGCAACATAATGGAGGATCCGAATTATACGTTATATAATAAATAGGATATTTTCTACGTAAGTATATAAAACCATGCGTTGTATACACTGTATAAGATTTTCATGAAAAATATTATATTCGTTTAAAACACGATAATACGCTTTTTTTATTATTATATCGGCATATGAAACCTCAGTCATTGATAAATACCCGATGAATCATTTAAACTAAATTAATCTAACTTGTGATAATACTAATTAAGAAAATGGCATCACAGAAGGAGGATTTCGCAATCAGAAGAATCTACGTGTCAACAATATATCAATGATGAAATGATTTATCGATCGAAATGGTACTCGATATTCCTCGTGCATGGATTTAATATCGATTTATCATAGATAACGAAAATTCTTTGAAATTCGGAGTGATTAAAATGTGTTCGGTACAGACGATATCAACGAATTGTCTATACATTTTCTAATATATTAATATTCATGGTCTACATTAGGAACTTTTTTTCATACCATATACATACATATGGTAAGTATGTACATTCAATGAAACGATAGTAGCCATTAATATGTAAACTACATATTTACCTATATCAAGATTCCAGTTATTACGTTGCTATCTTCTACATACCGTAACGCTATTTTTTACGGTGTCGCACAAATAAATGTCACCGCGAGAACTAATTGATAAGACACGAAATTCACTGGGCACCAGGTACAACAAGAACTACACAGCTGCCTCTTAAGGATACCCTTGCCAGCTTCTATGCGTTTGCCACCCTGCTCTGATTCATGAAATCACCTATACAGGGCTTATTTCGGCTGCTACTTTTGCCGTGAATAACCCTGTATACAACCGACTCTACCGTCGACGTTCTTGTGAACTTCTGTGCACACAAATATCGGTCGATATCGATCCAAACGGAATCGTCAATTACACGCAAGTCCAGTACGTGTTCCAGTATTCGATACGTGCATAGATAATGCAGATAGCAGATAGTTAGCCATACGTCTATCCAACATCTAGATACAGTGGATATACATATATAGTCTGTCTAAACTATGGCAACATATATCCTATGGTAAAGTTGTGCACTTAATAATACATTACACGTAATTAAAAAGAATATTAAAATATTAATTATATATAAAGTTATTTAAGCCAAGCGCACCGCTTCAAGTTAGCAGTCTGCCCATTTGATTTCTATTGATAGAATCGGTGTCAGGACATGCATTTATACTGAATGACCCTGTATATACACAGTATCGATATAGGCCTTACAGGAAGATGGAAAAAGCAGAGCAATTTTCCAAGATGATAAAATGAAAAGTACCCAGAGCTTTCAGTAGCTTTTTAGTTGGCATGCTTTAATTTCTTTAACCATAAAGTTTTACCCAATAAATTAGCTCGCAACTGGGATATCTCACTGGTCTTACCTCTCCAAAAGTACCAGGAAACTAATCGCCGTAGTGGAAATTTCTCTCGAAATTCTCTTCATTCTTTTTCTTTCCATATCAATTTATGTCTTTCCACATCTTTGCCTGCAGTTTCAAATTACAATATTTCAACGTATCTCCTCCTATCTACCTTTTTCTTTCTCTCTCTTCCTCCCCCCTCTCTCTCTCTCTCTCTCTCTCTCTCTCTCTCTCTCTCTCTCTCTCTCTCTCTCTCTCGTATTCTTTCCTACTACTCTGCGTGAACCGCCTGATCGCCTCGATTAACCAGGGTCACGTTCCGTGCTTGCAAAGCTGCTCTTTGTACTCTTGATCGATTCTTGTCTACATATGTCCTGCAGCCAATGCGGATCGTGCAAAATGTTAGTGGAAACTCCTTGTCATGATTGCGTACGCATAAAAAAGATAAGCTTTTACGGTATTTCTCGAAAAAACACGCCAAGAATTTCCCGCGTTTATATTCATACAACAGCGTATGCGAATAAAAGCAACTGAAGCTTCAAAGTGGGAGACTTTTCCTTGTTGGTAGAGCAACGAATGAGAGAGAGAGAGAGAGAGAGAGAGAGAGAGAGAGATAAAAGAAATTCCGGTTTACCTCAAACGATCCAATTTACTTTATTATTCGTAAAATTATGAAACATCCATAGAGAATTTAAATTTTTAAAAATCTTATTGACTCTTTCAAAATTTTTATTTTTCATCCTTATACGACTGTCAGTGTTCATCGAAATTCACTGACGATACGAGTCACGATCTCAAAAGTCAGTTCTTTCCTTCTCACGAGTTTCCCACCAATTTGATCTCCTAGACCAAGTTCAGTTTTGTAAAACCGTCGCCATTGCCAAGATAAGTTTGGCCATTCTCTATGCTGCACTTTCTGGGGCAATGGCTGTGTCGCTGAAGAATTCCCCGAGGAAGACATGCATCCAATTCTTTACCTATTTGATACTGTATCCTACATACACTCGTATACATATATCGTATACATTGGATGCAAGCCAACGTAAAATCGTTTAAATATTCCCAAGAAAATCATCAAAAAGACATTTCCCAGCAGGCACCATAATGAAAGAACTTAATAAAAGGCGGATCGCGTCTCCCGATGAAGAGTTCAATCGATAAATTATTTTAGCCAACAGCACTGGCAACGGCCTTAATCATTTATACGTTTCGAGCTGTCAGTCAGTTTTCCTTTTATTTAACACTGTCATTATATCTATATCGAGACTAGTATTCTTAAGGCGGACATCTGTATCCATGACGGGGGATGACAAGCCTAACCGTCTCCTCCGTTTTCGTCTCCTCAATCTATTATCAGTCCGGATCGTATCCCTTGTATTGGATAGACCTAAGGAAGCTACCTTGAAACACACTGTACAATGGGAACGTCCTTCGGTCCAGATGTCAATGTGGGCTAAGTTCGTCAGAAGCAGATTTTCTTGCCAATTACCAAATGCAAGTTCTCGCGCCGCTTGCCAAAAGAGCCATCGCCGGGGACATTGATTCGCCGCTACAGAAAGCAGCCATGCTTAAGCGTTTAAATTCTTATTGGTTGCCACTGGGTACATTATATACACAGATAAGATAAATATATATTATTTTGATATATCAGATACGATTTCGAGATACTAAATAATAATGAATATTCTTTGTCGTAATAATACTCACAGTGATGTAATTTACAATTAACAAGATAAATTATAAGTGATCGGTTAGATGAGATACTGCGATCGGATGACTTGACTAGATACTTATGTGTGTCATGACGAGTACTTTTTGCGGAAAGACGAAATTTAAATTTGAAATAAGATAATTACGTAAGAACAATGGGATCTGTATTGTCTCTCTCACTTTTGTCTCTGGGTTATTTTTTTCTTTTAATACCAATTTTTTTTAGCAATTTACGTATATTTTCTTTTATCATTTTAGATTTAAAAAAAATCTTTTTCTGATATTCAGGGTATACTGATTACTTTGTTGATGACTTTGAAAGTTGCGAAAGCTCGTATATTGATAGTTTGAAATTTTATAGCTTTTTTTTTGTAGCTCAACTTTTTTTTCACACACAAGTTATGTGCCCTACCTATGCAGGTCCCACTAGATTTGCATCTGGTTCTCTATCGGACGAGTTTCTCCTTTATGAGGAAAGTTACAACGTTATTGTAGAGGGGCTCAAGGTAAAATATGGTCCCACTATGATTTCCTGAAGTCCGTGATATATTATTTAATCGTACCAACACACCAGGTCAGAGAGTCATTTTCCAAGTATATACTAAATATTCTCAAAAGTATTTGACAGAGACGGGGCCGGAGCTTTTTTGAAAACTAAGCTGTTTTTGAAAAATTTTTAGCTCGTTACTCAAACCTGTCAAGTCGTTTCGGGTGGCTTTACACAAAGTGTGATACTGCAGGGCTTTACGAGATTACGAGCTGAGTAAAAAAAAGTGAGTAACGTCATTAGTAGGAAAGCGACGTAATTTAACTCATTATAAAATCTTCAATGGTAGTAAAGTACAGGTTAATCGCACAGAAGGATAAAATCCCGTCGCTTTTGTCATCCAAGTCCAATTGATACGTCAAATGTTTACAGAGACTTTATGATCTTTTGTGTTTCCCAATTGGCCCAGGTCAATATTGTCACAGCGAAGCACAATTGGCAGGTGCACCAAAGATGAGAAATAAAAGAAGAACTGTAACGCGTCTTCCAATCCAGATAGTCCACTGTGCAATTGAGGTTTATAAAGGAAATTTTAAGAAATATCGATAATCAATACGGAGATTATCGATCGCGATAGACCTATAGTATGTTGCCGATAAGGATGGACGAAAGAAATTTATATCGGATCTGGCAAAAGGTCAAAAAAACTCACCGGTCAGGGAGACATCAGGACGTTCACGTTTGGCACGGTGTGGGGACACTTTAATTTTTCTTTTTCTTTCCGATATGGTCAACCCCGCACAGTACGTTGCCAGTGATAAGGGATGAAAAGAAAAAAAAGAAAACTTTCAATAGCCAAAGGCTATCACTGTACGTAGTTCACTTCGCATAAACACAGTGCGAGAGGCTTCGCGGCGAGTATCACACTGAGGGTAGTTTCTCGCGAAGCACTACGCCACCGCCACCCTGCGTCAAATTCTCTCACTAGCAGCGCCGTGAGTTCGCAAGCTCCGCTGCTGTGCCATTGTTCACAAAGCGATTGGCTTGCTTAAAGCCTTTTTTTCAACGCGTCGAGGAGTGCCACGCGTATCGTTCTACCCGCGAGGACAAGGTCCCGTTCAGGAAAAGCACTGGGAAATACTGGGCTGGCTGACACGATGCTTTACTACTAGCTGTTCTTGTCCTACTCGGAGCTTTGGCAGCCTTAGGGGACGACTGTATAGATCCATACGTGCTTAGATATCTATAGCTATTTCACTGTAGAGACAATTTACGGTAGGTATGTGGAAGTTGGTTTATTGTGAAATTTTATTGACTTTATGGGGATGATCTGCGGGGTGGGTGGGGCGGGGGGGGTGCAAAAATAGGAATCATCAAATGACTGTAAGAATTTTTAAACTCGTAATTTTTAGGCAGTTCGAAAGTGGGGAATTTGCGCGCGTAAAAAATTGTTTATTCAAAATTAATACGAGCGCTTGTACGATTGGTCGATGTTTGAAGGTATAAAAAATAAATATTGAAAAATCTGCTTAAACATTTCATAAAATTTTTCACACTTTTTCTATCCATTATATTAGACGTCTTCGATATTTCATTGATTTTGTATTAAGCAGTGACCACGTCGATTGGTTGTGGTAACAAAAATTTAATTGCCACTAACAGTATTTGTTCATAGAAAGAAATTTTATCTTCAATAAAAGATAATCATAAGCGCACTTTACTCAGATGCAAAAAATTTGTATTATTAACAATTGTTACGTGTTATACAAAGTTAGATTTTCGAAATGTCAGCTACGTGAGTCGGTAATGCTTTTTCGATAATCCCTTTTTTTCCGTATATTCTATAAAAATGGTAGTTCTAAAAGATTTTATGCGTTAAAAATATGCAATCACTTTTTCATAATGTGGTTTTATTTTTAAAATAAATTATGAAAACATCGCTTCTGGACACGCTCGAAGAAGATTAATTGATGATTTCTAGATTTGATATTTTGAAATGATCAAGCATATACCCATAAACACATATATATCCAAACTTTAATTTTGGAGTGGTGACGATAAATTTTCAATTTCATAGGTTCGACCCTTGATTATACTGTACTTAACATTTTGAGAAAGTAAGTTGTCTCCGGAAGCCGACTTGCGAAAACGAAGGAGCAGACCACGTGCAAATGACGAAGGACGAATCCCATAATAAAATATTATACAAAAGACAGACAGAAAACGCACAAAAACTATGGCGAGAAAGACCTAGGGATACTGCAAACAGTGACTGATAATTTCGCCGCAAGAGGCAGCACCAGTCGCGGCAATATTCGAACGTGAATATCACCTTTATAAAAAGAGCACCGAGCACCAGCTCGGAGATCTCATTCTTCCAAGAGCCCCGCGATGTCTTGCATCGGACTATTTGCATATGCGCGTTCTTTCTTTTTTCCCTCCCTCACCTCCTTTCTCGCTCTATTACCTAATTTTCCTAGTTCTTCCATCGGAATTACTTCCCTCCTAACCTTAGTCACTGACGCTGTCTCGATCCGTTGTAAATTTTCAGAGGATATTAGGGGTGGTTATACTTGGGTTGACAGCACCATCCCTTACGATGCTTTTAAGGGTTAGCATCCCTCGTCCATTCGGAGTTCACTTTGACTACTTCACTTGAGATACATTTCGAGACCCTTATCACGCTCTGCTGAATTTATCACTATCTAGTAAAAACATTTTCCGTGGGGAGCAGTAGCGAACGGGGTAAATTGTCATAGGGTGTTTCACCCTAAATTCACTGAGCTTGCTAAGTCACAAGTTATGGATTCCTTCACGCATTCTTTATTTCTTCTCCACCCCGTTCCGCTTTATTTTGGAAAATTTGTTCGCTCGCGTCCAATTTCTTTTATATTTTTTTTTGTTCTTGACCTACCTTCTCAGTTCACTTCTATCGTGCTTCCTAACGACGGGAAGGCTGATTAATTTCTGAAAAGGTAAATGAGTCAATGTATTTGAGTACGATGATTGTGGCGCAATGACCGTGCCCAGACAGGAGACTTTATTTATTCGACGGTTGGACGTCGGAGGATTGGTAGCGCGGGAAATTCAAACTAAGAGATAGAACGAAAGGCGGGTTTACCATTTCTAGAATATATTGCTATATACACACTTTAATAACCAAAAACAAACATTACAATAATAATATTGTTATTAATATAATATTATGTAATAATAGAATCGTTTATCAATGTAGTGTAAACACTAAAAATCTTGTTACTTCACTTTTATGGAAAGAACAATGTATTCACTTTTTTCTTTTTTTCCCTCTTTATTTAATAATATTTAATTCATAATTGTCATCGGCTAGCCGGAGCTTCGCGATTTCGCCGTTAGATCG
This sequence comes from Cephus cinctus, assembly GCF_000341935.2. NCBI lineage: Eukaryota > Metazoa > Arthropoda > Insecta > Hymenoptera > Cephidae > Cephus > Cephus cinctus. The sequence goes on from NW_014332826.1 coordinate 7,117, forward strand.
CGCGACTCATCGATCGAGTTCAATGGTTAACTGTCAATCGATCGATCGACCGATCGAATTAACGAATCCGCTAGATCCTGGACCCGCTGGCTGTGTGGTTGTTTTTATCTTAGAATAATAAATATCATAGTGCAATATCTAAAAAATCTGTCTTTTTTATGCAACTTACACATTCAAACAGTGTACTCGAAATTTACAATATTAATTGCCCTTAAAAACATGAAATTACCATCGAGCGACAGTAATTATTATGAATGATGTTCTCGTCGTTACCGGTAAAAGAATGTTTGATTAAAAATCGGTTAAGGTGGCGGGGTGCTTCGGGGGGATATTCAGAATAGACATTACGCAACTAATAATTCGGATAAAGGACTGATAAATTTAATTTGTCTCGATTTTACTTTTCGACCTCCTACAGTAATAACGATCCGAAATTATCACCAATAACGATCCCGTACGGATCAGTCTTGAACCAATCACGGTCAACGTAGCGATAGAACGGCAATTCTTATTGGCCAATACGTTCAGATGCGCGGCGGTTCATGCGCACGCGCGTTTTTTTTTTTAAATAATCTGGCACTTAAATAAATTACCGCCTGTCTCCCTCTCTCTCACTCTCTCTCGTCGTGTATATATGTATACATGTATTATATACAATTGTCAAATTGAATAACGACTAAATAATAAATACATTGCTATAGAAGAAATTGTCGCGAGTTGACCCGAATGTGTCCGAACGCTCCCGAAAGATGGAACCGATAATTATTTTCATTTTTCTTTTCTCGCTTTTTGCTCGTTCCATTATTTATAATAATACAAAGATCATCTCGTTTCTCATTAATGAGCCCTCTGTAATTTCAAGATATATATATATATATATATCACTATTGTCGCATATCCTTTCGCTCACTTATCAAATTTTTCCATGAGTTCTTCACGTATAACAGTTTGTTCATGAATCACGTGAAAGAGCCGCACGTGAAATTCATTTATGTTTAATATACCATGTATCATGGACTCACTGTTTCTTGATTTTGACTTCTTTTTTTTCATTAATTTTTTTTTATAGTAGCCCAATTTTGTTAGCGGGCTACTCATGGGATTTTATAGGTTACGATAAGATTCCTCCCTATTTCAATGTCTATTGTACATACAATAGAAACATCCTTACGTATACAATAGTATAATTAATAATTAATACGACACGTATGTCCCCGGGTTGATAATCATCATAATTATAGTGATCTTACAATCAGATATAGATTGGCACAATTTTTTTTATTATTAAATAATAATTTTACTGCTTAGTCGAGCTTATTTTTGTTATTATTTGAATCTGATATTAGACGATGATACTACTTAGATATTGACGTCATCAATGGCGAAAAACATGGTGGAAACTTACGGCGTCCCCAGACAATTTTTATCTCGTATAGTCTTTGAGAACTTTTTTCAAATTTTGTTTTGAAAAATTTCAATATTCAATGTCTCTCACGTATCCGTTTAGACGCTCGTTACGCATTCACCATATTTTTCACTTACAAACGTTACAGTTAGTGACAGCTAGATTCCGCGCTATTGTTAAGGGAGACTTTGAGCAAATTAAGTGTATCGAGAATTAAATTTAAAAAAAAATTAAAAAATAAAAAAAAGTTTGAAAAATGAAAAAAAAAATATTCAACCCCTCGCCTAATAATTCATCTTACGCTAATTGTAAGCAAAAATTCCTAGGATCGAATTCGTCACCGATTACGTATACAAGTGCTGTAGTAACTAATTAACAATTTGCCTTAATTAAAGTAAAATCGATAATACAAATACATAACGGTACAGTATACGCTGAGAAATCGTAAAACGTCGCTCAAAATCTTGGCTAATCTTATTCGAGAGAGTGGGAACAGAGGGACAACGAGAGAAACGAGAAAGATCTCAAAAAAAAAGGAGAAGATTAAGAGAAAAAAATGTCGATCGACGAAAGAAAAAAATTTTTAAAAAAGAGAAACCCAAATAAAATAATTCGTTCCTGGCGTCATGACGATCGTGAATATTAGCGTTAATTAAATCGATCATAATGAAATATTTCCATTGCACATCCCATCGTTAAAAATCGTCACACGTGTCTCACGCACGCACACACATACACGCACGCATGCGCACTGTCCGAATTAATCGTATCACAATGTGCCCAATAGCAGCGTACCAATTAGACTCTTTCTCTCTTACGGTCAATCTTATTGGGTGAGAAAGCGCGCGAAAGGATTGAAAGATTCAAAAAATTATATATATATAGAAAAATTCTTTTTAATAAAAAGATCATTTCGAAAACTTCAATAAGAGAGGCTGTGTCGCCCCGAAAGAAAAAAAAAGAACGGTAATGGAGGTTACGAGACAAAAACGAAAGAGACGTAGTTACTTATTGCGATCTTTATACGGCTCATCGTTCGTTCAATGAATACTTGGCTTAATTGGTTGACGTCTCTCGTCGTTTGATATGGATAGAATACTAGTAGTAACTAGAATAGTAAGATAGATACGTACTAGCCCTAGGACAATTATACGTACATAAGTGTATCGAGGAATAGGGTTAAATAGGTTAGGTAACGAAAATCCATACGTAACATTTAAAAAACGATAACAGTCGCAAAGCCAGATTCTAACCTCTCGTTTGGATAAGGAGAAACTTTTACAAAGGTATCGTCGACGACTGAACGCCGTTAAGAAATACATTTAGAAATCTATATACGAGTATCGAAGTACCTTGATGATAAGGAAATAGTGATAAATTTGGAGAAAAAAAATGTTTCTTTTCTTTTTTCAAAGTTAAAAATATAAATTCTAGGTTATCTTATTGAAAAGGATATGAACACTAGCTAGAGTCTGATATGTAGACTGATTTTGGACGAGGGTCACCTATGTGTTTTTCACTTTTGGGTCTATACACATGGCTCCTACTTTGATTAAAATGTTTCATTCGTCGAGACTCGTTAGGATTTACAATATTTCGTAACCCACTGCGCCATCTTCCCACGGCGACCTCAACCACGTAAGCCAGCTCGACGGGGCTACGAAGATTCTTATGGTAACGAGTCGCGTCGAATATCACGCAATTATTATTTAATACATAAATCAAACGCGTCAAGATATGTGTACGTCGAATCTACGAAGGTTTAAACGTTTACTAAACGCAAAAGCACTCTTCCACACCAGCCGATAATAAATCACGATTCTTCGAGCATCCCGCGTTTACCACCCTATTATAGGTAAGTAATCACGTGATACCCACATCTTTTTTCCTGCCATATCGTTATTATTTTCTTCCCGCTGTTTTTTTTCTCTTTTCTAATTATTTCTCTTACGCTTACAATTATTATTACGTGTAACTCGCGTGTACCTAAGCGCTAGAGCGTTACATGTCAAATTCTTATTTACCTCTTATGTCTCAACGTGACGAATAATTTCACGTCACTCGCAAGTTACGTCATCGTGACCATTTTTTTTTTACTTTAACTCTTGGATTATTGTTATTATTATTTCTTTTTTATTTTTATCTCATTTTCAGCCCACGCTATCTTAATCGTAATCAACCTCACTCTCCGTACTGCGTAACACCCAATCGTTTATTACAGTTACTATTCGCTCATACATCTCTATTATTGGTACTTGTTGGTTTTTTCTTTCATATCTCCTTTATACATAAATATTGCATACGAGACAATTTTACAAAAAACATTTTACCCTGGAACAATGTACTTCTTTTCTTTTTTTCGTGGATCTAGCGAGGAGTCCGCGATATACGATACATACGATCAGCCAGGGCTGTCAGCTTACAGCTCTATGGCTCACAGCGTTGTAACTTTTTCGTAATCACGATCGTGCGAGACAACGATCTATGATAATCATTTGTTGAATGATCGGTCGGTAAAGACGATCGTGGAGCTTTCTAGGTGCTGGTATCGAGCTTGCTCGATACCTCGTTTGAAAAAAAAAATTTATTTCCCCTTTCGCGATTCTTCTTTTCGGATTCTCTCTCTCGAATATTCGCGTTTATCATTCGCGCCCGTAAAAATCTATGCGACTTTCGCTTTGCGCTTGTAATATAATTTTTAACTTTCTCTGTCTCTCTCTCTCTCTCTGTCTCTGTCTCTCGCGGTTAGACGCTTCTTCGAAAGACGTAGTCACGCAACACGATTTTTACGCGACTACTAAAACGTATTTTTTTTCCTCTTTTAAAAATTTAAATACTCGTATTACTCGTAAGTATTTATGACCCTGTTTCTTAAAGGCTTCGTAACATAAATTGGTGTTGGCCGAAGGTGAAGGAAAGAGAGCGAAAGTATATGTATGTATATATACATATATAATATTATATAGATATATGTTTTACTTTTTTCCCCACTATTCTTAGAGGGGGGGGGGGAGAGGGGGGAGTCCTCGCGAGAAGAGACCGATCAAGAGCAATTTTTTTTTATTGGGTGAAGCATCCGACAGAGGGTAAAAACGTAAGGGTGAAACTCGAAGTAAACAAGAGCAGAAGAGCAATAAAATTTTTTAAAGAAAAATAAAAATGGAAATAATAAAAAATATGAAAAAAAGGCTATTGGAGACGCGCAATGAAATACCGGTGACTCCGAGAATGTGTTTCTTTTTTTTTTTTTCTAATCGACTTAGCAACTCCGGTTCGATTAACCCTCAATAAGGTTATTCTTATAGTTGGAACGCGCGTGATCCCTGTTACGCTATACTTGCGCTCAGTGAATCACAGGTGCACTTTTTAAATACGTTAAACGGTCCAGGGGCTGATCGCGGTACTGTCGACCGTGTACAGTGGACTCCCGAAAAGCGAACGCTTACTTATTATATTATTTTAATAATTACGTACTTATTCTCTCATTACCGTATCCTTTGGCACGCGCGTCTCTATTTATTTTGGCACGATTTTTTTCCCCATTTATTTTTTTTACTCACAATTCGCCACGATCATTCACCGCGAATAATTCGAAATTGGCACACGATCCTGAATCCTTTACACCGTCACTCAATTCACGTTTTTTTTTTCCAACTTCGCTGCTTTCAAATTTTTTTTCTATCGATTTAAAAATACAAAAACTTCTTTTTTTTGCAAATCTCAACAGTGTCAATGATTTAACGAAAACTATAAACTCGTCTCCCCCTCCCCCCAACCACCATTTACTCCTCCCGACCCTCCCCCTATCGCCAAAAAATCTATACATTCGTCATTCCTAATTTTTTTTTTCGCTTTCTTCTATCTCCTCGTTCCTCTTTTATCTGTTCATATTAAAAGTGCAATCTTATATTTTTTTTTATCTTTTTGTTTCGCTCGCACGTTCGGGAGACGAACACGATTCAATATCCTATAAAAACTAAGTTATTTCTTAGCTGATTGCCTTGCGTTACGGTTATAAGGTTTTTATGGGAAAATAGACCCGAGGTGGGCCGACGACTGTTTATCCTCCTGCGATGACGATCGTCAGGGATATCGTTCGGGCCCTTCTAAAAGGGTCCCATCCTCGTGGGCCCATTTAACCCGCGCAGTAAGGATAAGGCCCCTGCACTAACAGATTGCTCTACGCCACAACGAAATGCTCGCATTCTTACGACTTGAAACGCCATTAGACGTTATACTTGTATATGATCCAGCCGCAAAGGACGAGGACGATTGTTAGAAAAAAATTGTTAAAATTTAATTAATAATAAATAAAAGACATAAAGGGTTATAAGCTCGTCCCTCGTGCTCGGATTGTCTACTAACGTGTGTCATGTGTGGGAGTGGGTATACGAATCTGATTCGGTAAGGACTCGCCGTGTAAAAGACTCTCGAATAAGTAAATATCTTTCTTGTACAAAATGATCTCGATCTTGTTATACATCTTTCTCTATTGATAAAACATAATCGAGATAATAATCATAACACGGCGCGTCCCTGTGCCTCGAGCCTGCCTGATCTTAAATTTCTCCTAATTTTTTTCTCTCCCCACAAATCCGTCATTCGGCCAAATTCATTAGACCTGTATTCGATCATTGTTTTCACTTGCCTTTTTTTTTTTATTAACTTGGCACCCCCTAAATCTCTTACGAGACTCCATCACGGTTTTCAATGGATCGGTCTTCATTTGATTTTCAATCGGTAAGAAGTTTCTAAGGTGGGCGACCGGCGAGGGAAGGACGCGATCTGGGAGTATCGTTGTAATAGGGAAGGAAAAAAAAATAAAAAAACGAATTGTAATAATTGAGCGCCCGATTACACGATGTCGCATATGATTATTTTATGACAGGATATATTCTGGGGTGGGTGGAAAAGCGAGTGAGGGGGTAGAGGGTTGGTCTTATTATTATCGTAAATAATTAATACGACACTATATAACGACAAAGTCCAACGCGATCGTAAACGTCAATTCGATCGATTCAGAGTAAAATCACCTAGCAATTATCACGTGAGGATATTCCATTAATTAATTGATAGTACGCTGAATAAATATTATGAGCCTCTTTTAATTGGAGTAAGAGATATATCATAGCCTAATCATCATGTGTGTACTGGGGATATGCTCGGATTATGCTTTGACGTTTTTTCTGGTCAGACGAGACGGAGAAAAAATCAAGAAAGGAAGAATACAATATCCGTGGATAAGGTCAACAAGGAGTGAAGACGTTGAGTGAATATAAAAGATAGCAGCGAGAAAAGAGAAGTAGTAATTATAAATAAAAGTACAGAAAAATGTAAAGGAAGGTTGTCCTCCGCTTCATCCTGAACGGATGATAACACATATTGTTCTCGTTAACTTACGTTTTCATCTCCTGTACGTTTTTCCGTAAATACATCCGAGAAGAACACTTATCAGCCAATCAGAGAACAGGAATTGATCCGGGACAGAGTTCGTGTCGTTTTGTACTCTGTCGGCAATCTTCGTTTGCCAATTCGCACGGGAGTATTTGGAAAGTCGGTCACCGTCGCACGGCGATCTTTCAGTTACGTGTTTTCTTTTATAACATTTACTTTTTAAGATTTGTCTTCTTAAATTACTTTTTCAGTCTGTCAAACGGATCGACCGACTCGACTGTCGATCCGTCAATGATGCTTCTGCTGTTGGCAGCCGAACGATTTCACCGAGCGATGTCGCCACTGTCGCGCGAGATCCGAATGTAACGGTTAATAACGACGATGGGAATAGTAATAATAAACGCGCACTTCTTTATCGTTATACGCGTTTGTCACGCACTGGTCGTTCCTTCCAAATTTATCGATTGTTCCTAATTATAATTCTTTTTCTTACTTTGCTTTTCCGTGCTCGTTAACTCAGCCAAATTTGATCGTCGTGTTTCTCTCGCCCGCACGTTGTTTCCTCTATTTACCGTAAGGAAGACAGTGGCGCTAGTGTAGCTTTATCGTCTCAATACACATTTCTCTTTCGTTCTTTCTCTTCGTCAATTGGTGAGCGTGTGTTAGTATGAGTGTGACTTTTTTTTCAAACCTACGTTTCGTAAATTTTTTTATTCCGACGTGTCTTAAAAATTGTCCCGTAACTATACTACCATTAATCAATTCTAATCACAGCAATATTTATTGTTGATATACACAATCATACAGCGTCTCTCACTAATTGGTTTTTAATTATTTTTTTATACTTTTTTTCAAGTATAGGCTACGTCTCGTACGATGATATCGCTTGTGTCTATATCCTTTTGACACTTTTGGGTTAAGCCCCGAATACTTTTCGAAGAATCAAACATCTTGCACAATGACAGCCGGTTAAGTTGGGTGCGAAGAAAGAAGAGATGGAAGAAAATTCGAGCTCTCTTTTTCTCTAGCCACCAAACAAGTTTGTAGGCGAAAATAAAGACGAAGAATGTTGGTTAGCAGGGGTGGTTCTTATTTTGTGTGTATTGTATTGGGCTGGAGGGAGACAGGGGGAGGGTAGAACAGAATTAAAAAAAGATGTCTATTTCGACGAAAATTTAACTTCAATAATTTTTCATTTTCTTTTCAACTAACGTGTCCCTTCGTCTGTGAGTTCGACTTTAATTTGATAATTAAACTTTTCGCAGATCTTTCCTTTTTCTCTCGTGGAGATAACAGATGTAAACAAAACAAAAATAATAATTTCGCATTTCACTTCGCGATATCGAAAGGCGCAAGATTTCCAAATTTTTACATGCACACTATAACTACGTTTACCGAATCGCAACTGACGGGCATTGTAAATACATAATGCCAAGAACTACCCCATGCAGTATTAGCGAAGCGTAACAAGTAACTTTATAAATAAATAAATAAATAACGTAAATTCGCGAATCGAATGGAGCGACAGGTGATGGAAAGATGGTTGGGTAGGAGTAGGGAAGAGAACAATCTTTATCCTTCGGAATTGAAACTTTAAACGAGCGATTTTTTTCTCCGCCAGAGCATTCCACGAGTATATACAACATTAACGTAATAAATTATAATTAAAAAATATATTTACAATAAGTCTTCGCGTTACGAGCTTCCCGCAATAATTCAGGATTTCTTACTTAAGCACGACATAATATGAAAAAAGAGAACAATATGAAAGTAAATAATTTTCTAAAAAAAAAAAAAACGCCACGTAACTCCACCATGGTAATCTAGGTTTGACCAAGAGGACGGTGGAGAGTGAAAATTTGTTTAAAGAAAAAAAAAAATGGCAATCGAACGAAATGGGAAAGACGAATGACGAAATGCGTTGAAATGTCAAAAAGTCGAAGGGGACAAAGACAGTACGAAGTAACAGGGAGAAAAAGGGGTTTTAGAGAGATGCAATAAAAATTTTAAAAAACTAACTGAAGCCTCTTGAAATAAGAGAAAAATGCACGAATTTGACGATGCGTGATAAGACTTGATACCGCGAATTCGCTTTGTGTGTATTATCACTATATCGTGGTAACAGGTAGATCTCAATAAGGAAGCACGAGGTTTGTCTGGATAGAAATTATCATCATTTTGGCACGTGCCGGAAGTGATCGTACATTTTTTCCTTTCATTTACGATAAACGAGGATATGTCGGGGATATTGTTGTATTTCTTTTTTTTTTCTCCTATTTTCACTTTTCTAACGACTCATCGTTCCTCGTGCGAAATAAGCAATACGATTCCAATTCACGCGAATCGTAACATTGAAAACCCGCCCGACTGAACGTTCCCGGTTTTTCATATCTTACACGGGAAAAATATAAGATTTAAAAAAAACTCTATACCGTTCACAATTGACCACGTAAATCTCCATGACGAACGTATCAAAGAAATAGGACAAAGTTCGATCGCAAAAAAACGAAAAAGGCACACACGATAGTGCTTAAAAAATTTTGTCTAAAAATGTAAATTCAAAATAAGCAAAAAAACAATCACATCGAATACGCGAGATCCATGACTCGAATAATTTAACAAACTTCTATCTGCCTTGAATAAAGGATACGAAAGAAGAAAGGGGCGCCTACTCTCAAGCGCAGTGCTTTGAACGTGCACCATAATTATCAATCATCATCATTATTGCCTATACCTCCACTAATTAATTTGTTATCGTATAATAAATATATTATTATTTATATTCCACGTAATAATTTGTAATCTCAACAGAAATCGCGCGATAACGCGCGTCCTGACGATAGTCGCCGCGTCGCGAGTTCACGAGACGACAAGGGAAGATTTTCGTCGAGGGATCGTCAGAAGAGCGGAGGCTGATTACCTGTTAACCGCAACGATTACGCAAACGCACCAACGAGCGATTGCCTCAGTAAGTATACGAGCGCGCGCGACGCGAGACGTCGCGACGCGGCAACAAAAGTGTCCACGCATTACAAGAGACGCCTATATACCCTACAAGTGTCCCGGGACCTGACTTAAAAATTTCCTGGGATTTTCCATACATCCCTTTACATATACATACCCTCTTACGCACAGAGAAAATTCGCACTCAAAAAAGAAAAAAAAATAATAATAATAATAACAATATCTTACTCTCCCGGTAAAGCAGGGTACGTACGCGTAATCGTACCGCGTTTCCGCCTCTACGCGTTCTCTTTACTGTAATTACTTAAAAGACAAAATTACTCCTTTCCCTCCTGACCAATACGAATCGAGTCCGCATGCAAAAGTTACGCAACTATACAATAAATTTCCTCGCGATTAATTTTTATCCCTCATTACACGTTTTACCGACGTTTTCTATTATTATTTTTCCTTATTTTTCTTTATACTCTGCGCGCACACGTCGAGGGCACGAGAAATAATGGAAGCTAGAAAAATTATATATCGGCCACTCTCGCACCTTTCCCATTATTAATATACATACACCATATACATCACTATATACTACGCGTGTGCCTGCCGCTCGAGATCGCTCCGCTATTTTTTTTTTTTCTTTCTTTTTGAATATATATTATAATAAACCGAAAGGCTGTACTTTCCTGCTGTTGTTACTTTTTTTTTTCTTTTTTTTTCCTTAATTTTTTTGCCCCTCAATTTCTTCTCGATCGCTATATTTTTTTTTCTTTTTTTTTTTTTTTTACGTCCTTTAGAATCCCTTCATCTCTCTTATCAAGCTTCCAACCTTTTTCTCCCTGATCGCTCGCTACGATTACTTCCTAACGCACCAAGAGACTCTGCGGATCCTTCCGCCGGATATAAGCTACTACCTTTACTCGGGTATCAACGCACGCGGATCAGCACCTCGTCGCGAGCGACAAAGATGCACGGAGCCGATTGCGATTGTTTTCCTTTACCGTCGCGAACGACTCCGTAACGGATTAGTCGGCGCCGGAACGTGTGGCAATAAAAAACGCTAACGACCAACCCTTAGAGTATTAGCATCGTAATAATTCTTTTTTTGTTTGTTCGTTAAATATAAAAATGAAAACTAACGTATCTTTGGCTTGTTCCCTTTACCAATCGGCAGCAGCGCGTTTGGGGCTGCGGCGTGCAACATTATTTTCTTTTTTTTTTAATATCCATCTCCCTAGTCGCTTCTCGTCCACTCGTTAATTTACTTCTCCTCGTGTATCCTCGGTACATCCTTCAATTTCTTTTTCCTTCTCTTCTTTCTCCTCGTCTCCTCCTCCCTTTGTACAGTTTTTCTAGACTCGAGTGTATTCGTGTTTTCGTCCTATCTCTCGTGTTCTCGTTTTTTCAATTTATATATTTTTTTTCTTTCCTTTCTTTACCTCCTGCCTCGTTCGCCTTATAAAGTTCTTGCGTTAATGAAACGTCATTTATGCTCTCTTTCTCTCTCTCTCTCTCTCTCTCTCTCTCTTTAATCCCTATCACTTATTTTCTTCTGTCATCCCTCCCACGGCGTTTCTCGCAAGATCCATATGGAAGCTTTGCGTATGCGTGTAACGCGTGCATCTTCGGTGATCTTTTATGCTTCTTTTTCTTCTTCGTCTCTATTCTTTTCTCTTTAAACCTATTCCATTCACCTGTGTAGTGTATCGTATATGTTAAGTGTATAAATGTATCTCCTCGTATTGATGTTCTCAGAGGGTTATAGAAAAGCTGGTTGAACACAGTGTTGTGGCCCAGCCCCAGAGATGCCATTGACAGCTTCGCGCGCGTCGCGACGCCCTGCGTCCATCGACGTCATCCAGCAAGTGGTCGATCCCCCCTC
>NW_014332826.1:18850-19023 GCF_000341935.2 Cephus cinctus
TTCTTAGTGGATCGGAGACTTGACGATGTGATTCGGCGCAATGTAGTGATACGCAGGGATCGCCATTCCTGCGGTCTCCATCGATATCCTGAAACAGAAGTTTGATTGTTTCAGAGATCCATGAGTTACCGGATATGAGAGAAGGGGGGGGGGGGGGGGGGGGTTATAATTTT
>NW_014332826.1:19146-23811 GCF_000341935.2 Cephus cinctus
AAGGGGGGGGGGGGGTTGGAGGTTCGAATTTTTCCCTTACCGGAAGTACTTCTGAACTACTGAAATTGTTAGGATTGCTCTTTATTTGTGTACGATGACTCGAATGAATTTTCACTTGTTTTTTTTTTTTAATATTCCAGCGAGAAATATTTTTTGGAAATAAATATGCTTGCAAGTTTCAGAATTTACTAAAAGTTTCTAGGAAAAAATATATCCAGTCAAAGAATCTTTTTTTTTTTTTTTTTTTTTCGAAAATATTTAGAAGTATGGGCTCATGCGAAACGAGAGAAGGGCATCGATCCTTAAGGAGATCGATGGATCTTCATTAGGAATTAAGATCCTTCTCCTAAGGATCGATGATAAAGGATTCTTCCGGAATTCGCGATTTTCGTGTGTTAAACTTGAGAAGTTCGGTATCACACGTCTCGTGTTTATACATATATGTATACACACAAAAACCATAAGTGTATATAAATATATATACGTAGGATATTTTAACTTGATTTTTCGTTTCCTTTGTAATTTCATTCGATAAGACGTATTAAAACAAATAATTTCTTTTCTGGACAAAAACTCGAAAAAAAAATCAAAGAGTCAAAAATTCAAATGGTTATGATTTTTTCTTTTTTTTTCCCTCTCTCTCTCTCTAACGATTTACGGTTAAACGGGGGAAGTAGATTAAGAGGACTACAGAGGAGCGGATGGTGCTTACCGAAGATGGGCAGGAGCCTGGGTCAAGTTGGTTGTGGATGGATACATCTCTTCTCTTTCTCTCATTTCTCTCTTAAATTATGCATTTGTCTCTCTTAAACCGCTCTTAATATTTCTCTTTCGCTCGCTCATTCTCTCTCTCTTTCTCTCTCACTCCTCCTACATCCTCTCACTCTCCACCTGAGTTTCCAATATCCGGCCATGTACATATTTCTCGTATACACATAGCGTGACACGTGTAACATACAATTGTATATACAGTGGAGACTCGATTAACCGGACTAATTGTTGTCGTAAGTCATTGGGATAATCGAAAATCCGGATAATTGAATGTATGAAGAAAAGCGGTTTTTGTATTACGGTTTTTGTATTAACTCTAGAAAGATAACCTACGCCGCCCGCACATGGTTATCTTTTAGTTACCTTGTCATATGGTATCTTTCTAGGGAAACTGTCTAGCTAAAACAATAATGAAACAGGGCGAAGAAGAGAACGCATGGGGCGCGGGCGGGTAGAGCCAGCGCAAGATGTCCGTGCACGCACGGACTAGACTACAAAGATATTTGCTCGCAGTTGGCAATCCGGATAATCACGAATCCGTATACTGAGGTCCGGATAACCGAGTCTCCACTGTAATTCATAAACGTATACGCTATATGAGCCGCTCAGTGCACACATCGATTAACTCTACTTTTTGAAAAATCTTAAATTTAAGTGTCAAAGCACTTGGTATAGTCATGACTTTTTATATTTATAATAACTTTTCTGAATAATAAAGATTAGCACCATTAAACGGCACAATTGTTTTGGCCATTGAATAATAAGTAATTTACAATATACATTACTTCATCGCATTTCTCAACTTTTTGTTTTATGGAGTTAACCGATGTGTGCACTGAACGGCTCATATGAGAATTAAGCCTAACGTAACGCTACGTATGTTTTCTTCTTACGGATACAAATATATATAGATAATATATATAACTTATGAATTATATTTAAATAAAGGGACAATGCAATTACTCACTACAGAGAATTCACCCTAGTAGCTTTGGATCGTACAATGAAGCAAAAACCTTGCATTGTCCCCTTAGTTCGTCGACTGTTCTCTATTTTAAAGATATTCTTGGATATAAAGGTGGGTATGGTATGTTTGTGGAATGTAAGATTATCAAAGGACCATCCCCAAGTGTTATCACAAACTCGGACGATCCTGCGTTTGACAGATATTCAGGTCCCTTGAGAATCTTCAATGTTTCAGGAAAGCCACAGGGTAAGATCTGGTGTCGTTTTGTATTAAATATGCCTAGCTTTATTCAACAAGGTGATACAGGGTAGCCAATGTCTGCTAAGCACACAATGCGTATAGCTCTGCGACGTCATTACAGACCAATATACACTAAAAATTCATTACTCTCCTCGCCTTAGTTTTATCTCGTTCGCAAAATGATCCTGCGAGATATCCACACGCTCGTAAGCCGCTCTCGCTCTCCTTCGCTCTCATTCTCTCTCGCTGTCATTCGTATCTTTTTTTTCATTTCTGTCATCAGCGCTCTCTCTCTCTCTCTCTCTCTCTCTCTCTCTCTCTCTCTCTCTCTCTCTCACACTTCTTTTTTCTTCCGCATTTCTAATTTTCAAAGTACGCAGGAGTCGCACGAAAGTTCTCATTGAAATTATTGTCCCGCGACACGAGGTGCGCGAACAAAGAGGGAAAAATAAATGAAAGAGAATTGTAAAGACGAACTCTCTGTGGGACGAGAGGCGCGCTGGATTCAAGAGAAAGAGAAAAGAAGAGAGAAAAGAGGAAAGAACGAAAGGTAAACGTGAATACGAGACTTACCCCCCCTTCTATTCCGCCCACCCACCCACACCCGTCCGCCAAATAAAATTTTGAAACGCGAGAGAGTATTAAAAACTCCGCGAATTCGTTAGCTGGCTGGACTTTGCTTCTTTCTTTTTTCCCCCTTTTTTCTTTTTCTTTTCTCTTCCGTGTGGACCCACTATAAACACTCATTCCCTCTACCGAGTGTCGACCTAATGTCGCGAAAAAGTCGCTACTGGTACTCTTCGCTAAGAACTAGAATTGAGCACACAAATATTTAATGATGATTTCTTTATATCCTCTTACGCTCTCTCTCTCTCTCTCTCTCTCTCTCTCTCTCTCTCTCTCTCTCTCGCACTCACATTCTCTCGAACATTCATATATTATATTCAAACGCACGCACTACCTTCCATACTCTCTTCCGCTCGAGCTATGTGAACGTAAATAAATGTTAGTCAATGATGCGCCGTGAACGAATTCTCTCCTCTTAAGATTATCATACACGAATACGTGAACGATAAAACGAAGCGTTTTCGATAATCGTTTTCTATTCTCGTAGTCGGTGCCAAAAATAGATGCGTCTCTCTCTGCCGTTACTATCGTATCTTTCGCTACGCGTCCTCGCGAGCGAAGGGAAAATTTTATATTTTTCATTGAAAATCACCGAAGACGCTCTTTACCGACAGCAATTTCATACTTTCCGTGTATCATCGACGAGCGAATTTAATTACCCGCGAGAGGAAGGAATTCGTGCATCGACGTTACAGCTGGTCATTGTGTAATGGATTTATTACGTCGACAACGGTGTAGACGTCATTGCCGTACGACGCAAGTATGCATACAATAACTGTGTAATCGTGTACATTGGAAATGCATCCGAAGTGTCTCCGTGTGATAATATAAGATTGATGAGAAAGCAAGAAAGAAAGAAAGAAAGAAAAAAAAAAGAAGAAAAACGCAACAAAGAAGCGAGTGTGTCTGTGTGTGTCTAATCGTGTACATTTGTAATGTGTATCGTATATTAGATGCGTTACCTCTACATTATATTTATAGTAATACGACATTATATATTGATTGATTATT
Organism: Cephus cinctus; assembly: GCF_000341935.2. NCBI lineage: Eukaryota > Metazoa > Arthropoda > Insecta > Hymenoptera > Cephidae > Cephus > Cephus cinctus. The sequence continues at coordinate 22,763 of NW_014332826.1, forward strand.
CCGTGCAGCGATACTCGTTGACGATTATCAACAAGGCGTCCTTGTTGTTAATAAGCTCTCCGTAACGGGGACGGCGGGCCGAGTCGTGACATCTTTCTTTCTTCTTCGTCTTACGTTCATTCTCTTTCTCTCTCTTTTTTCTTTATTCATTCACTGTACGACTTTCGTTAAATGACAATTATTAAACAAATTTTGTTTAACGTACGACAGAGCCCACCGTCGCCACCTTGATACTCTAAACATGATTCCGGTCTATTACAGCTACTGCCTATTTCTTTTCCATACGGAAATTACACGATCGAATGGAGAGTCAGAAAAAAAATAAAGAAAGGGGAAAAAAAAACTTACTAAGAAACTACAATTAGAATTACAAACAAACAAACAGATATTTTCGGGATATAAACATCGTCGTACCGTTAGTCGCCTTCGTCTCAACAAGATCACTCGCCACGCACAACTAAATGTATCCCGACAATAATGCGACTATATCACAAGTAAAGGAGAAAAAAAATACAGAGAAAAAAAGATCGAAAGAACAAAAAAAATGGGACATCGAAAAAAAAATATATATATATATGTATAGCGCGCTATATGTACATATAGCGCAAAGAAAACAATTGACGAAAAAAAAGAACGTTACATTAGAATATATCTAAAGCTAGTAAAGTCGTGATCGAAAGGCTATTGTAATAATTATAATCGATAATTAATAATATGAATATAAAAAGACTGTCTTGCGGAGACGCGTGGGCGACCTCGCACCCCCCGAGGAAGGAAGAAAAGAAAAATCGCAAAAAAAGATAGAACAAAAAAGAATGTATAAGACAAAAAAGCTAATAGATAGCAATATAGTACCTCGACCCGTAAATGGATGACAATAACGTGTAAAGGTATCGAGAATGTAAGAAAGAAAAGAAAAAAAAAGGCCGCAAGGTACGACACGCCGCACACCATTATCCGTACGCGTCCAAGTACAAATGATTTTACACAAGATAAACACGAGTTTGAACAAAGGTGATAAAGTGATCCAGTTGCGGGTCGAGCACCCC
>NW_014332826.1:24144-30368 GCF_000341935.2 Cephus cinctus
CCCCCCCCCCACTTCATCCCTTCACCTTTTCTTTTCTCCGCGAACGAACGTGATCGCACGACGTGGTTAGAAAGAGGAAAAAAAAAAGTGTAAGGGACGTAAGCACAGGGATGCGGCGTATACCGTTTACGTAAGATGAATACAATAAAGTATAGTAATATAATGCGGCGTGTGGTGACGACGGTGAGGATGCCGGGGTCGCGCTTCCACTTTACGTCTTTTCTCGCGGCGATGACGCCATCTCGGCCGCGCTTCAGTACGGGTTGTACTTGGTGCGCTCCGATTTGAATTTTCCACTGTCGGTGGGGCCCGGTGCCCCCGGACTGCGCAGTCTCGGGGTGAAAGGCTTATGCGATCTGTGTACTCCGGTCGTTTGTACCGGCATGGCGGTCGCCGCTGCACCCGCGGCTCCACCTAGCAATTCCGTGAGCCCGCCGAGGGCGGTCAGGCTAGATAAGGCGTTGAGAGCACCTGGCTTGCTTAGCAACTGAGCCAGGGGGATGGCGCTGGCCAAAGGAGAGGCAGTGGTAGTGGTGGTAGAAGGGGAAGCACTGGCCCCGGATGCCCCGGGAGTGGTACCGCTGCCAGGGGTTTGGGTATTTTGGGCCTCTAGGTTAGCTTTCTGCAGTTCGACACTGGGAAAAGACACAAATGTAAAGGTAAAGGGAAAACGTTCTTGATAACCGGTGAGAAAACCGGGCGGGCCTTAGGGACAACGGTTTAAGGTATTTCTTTTTTTTTTTCTTTTTTTTTTTTTTTGCTGTTTCAGAAAAGCACACGGCAACGACCTGGAGATTTCGTAAGATCTTACAGCTGGATATCATCGATCGGCATCGTCCGAACGTTCTCATCGGAGCGACCACGTGGCTCGCGTCTTGTCTTATGGAATGAAGATATTCACAAGATCTCCAGGTCCTTGCCGGTTGAAAGGCGAAAACTAAAGTAAATAAGCATGATGTGCACTCTGCCCAATGTACGAAAAACGCGTGGTTACGGAGACTTCTTCCTTCGTTCACTGACTTGGCTCCATTGTCATGGACTTTTTTTAGGCGCCACGTGTCCTCCTCGCTACGCGCATTCATCTGTCGCAATGCATTATGTACAATTAGGCGTCGCGTTCGAAAATTATATTATATACAAAACCATTAAATGCCGGGCGATTTGACAGGCGGACAGAGTGCAGGCCATGCGACGGGAGTGCTGGGACACGATATGTAATAAATATGATGATAAAAGTTATGATAATAGAAATATATCGGGATGGCATTGATCGCAGTTATGCAGTAATATGTGAGTGACAATCTGGAATAAAATATAATGGATTATAAATATAATGTGGAGGTGGAGTTGGTCCGCACGTAGAATGAGTTCTGTGAGCCGAGAGATATACCGAAAATCATTTCACAAGGAAAATTTGGGCGCCAAACACTCAATAGCAATTTTAACCAAAGGCTGTCTCTTTTACTATGTTTATATCGTTTGTTAAACTATTTATTTTAAAAAAAAAAAAAAAAAGTATAAGCGAGTGTCCACGATACGCGCTATGTACAGCGTGATTGAGGGAAGAGAAAAAAAAGAAAGAAAAATAAATTAAAAAATTAAATGAGCGGTTACTTCAAAGTATTCTCAAAGGTATACACGTTAGGCAACCACCGTGATTAACATGATTCTACCAAAAAGCACACGTTTTATTCGCTATTACCGGTTATTGACGAATTGTCCAAGCGATGAGAACAGCGAGGAAGAAATAAAAAATAAAATAAACAAGAAGCATCGACGAGAGACCTCCGTGGAAATTCTTACGACTGCCGCCGCCAGGACTCGAACCTGATCCGTGTAAAAAAAAAAAAAAAAAGATAAAAAATTTTTTTTTTATAAAATCACTTCCCGAAGGAGGCCTCTTGCCAGGGATTTCACGGATCGGCCCAATCGAACGAATCGGGGAAGGAATTAATGATTCGCTCATCGCGATATCGGCAGAGGACCCGAGAGGATTCTACCAGCCAGAAGGACTGTCCCGGCTCGGATGACGTGTTGTTGCTTTCTTTTGTTTTACTTTATCTTTTGTTTCTTTAGTATACTCGAAGAAAAAGGACAGCCAGCGGCAATAGGAAACAGATGTTGGCAGAGTTGAATCTGCAGGATACTCAAGGTACTGGACCTGGAGGTACAGGACCTGGAAACAAAGGATTAAGAACGGCTCCTCTTCCGACGTAGTCTTCCTTTACGTTTGCTCTTGCCTCGCGCGACGCTCCTTCCTCCATTTAACATTGAACCGCCACGACGAGAACTTGGTCTTCATCCTGTCCTTAACCTTAAACTACCACCTCTCACCTTTCTGTCCCACAGTGATTATCACACGCGTCGCCGCCGAGCTCTCGCGAGTTTATCGTTCAGTCAAATCCACGAAAATTCTCGTCGAGTCTCGGCGACGACGACCGAGCACAGATTCTCGGGAGAAAGAATCTCGGTACTCGGTATCCCAAGAAAAACAAAAATAAAAAATAAGAATAACAACAAAAAAAATAATAATATCAACGTCAAACGTAAAGTCATCCCCTCGCGCAGTTTTGTTATCGCGCGAGAGGATACTCCTCCCTTGGCTTCGATGACATAAATAATGAAGAAAAACAAAAAAGAGAGAAAAATGATAAGAATTCAGGACAATTCTGGAAACTTCTGGATCTTAATTTTTAACGATCGCTTATGAAGAGGCGAATTCTTATCATCGATCAGAAGGAGACTCACCTCATGTTGATGAGATACTGCGCTAGTGCCACGGCGTCGTGATTGCCGGTGATCGTGATCGTGCGATCGGTGGCGCCACCTTCTCTCTCCTCGCAGTTACTGATGCGTATCATGGCGCCGGATATCTGACGTATCTCGGCGATCTTGGTGCCGCCCTTGCCGATGATACAGCCAATCAGCTCGTTTGGCACTGTCATCTCGTGAGTCTGATTGTTCGCCGCCGGTTGCTGTCTGTTCGTATTGCTCGTGCGCAATTGGCTTCCTGCGAGGGCTGCCAGAGCTGTGTCGATCACAGAGAAGACAGCTTAGCGAGAGCTTGATTCATTATTACAAGCACCACTCGAAGCTTTTCAAGATACGCGTGACAGCACGCGACAGCAGGTCGATACGACAGCGCGATGCCAATGGAACGTAAATAAATGGATGTGTCAAAATATAATAACGGCGACGTTAAAAAGGAAGGAAAAAAAAAAACAAGTATGGACTTTTTCAAAGTGACGAAATAAGGTTTTTTAACCGTCACGCGTGCTGTGTCGAACTTGTAAGTTACGAGTGGTACTCCCGAGGATGTTGGTAAAGGTCAGGATCAAACGACGTACACTTACCGGCCGGGTTCAACCCTCCGGTGTTTGCTGGGGTTGCTAGTCCTCCGAGTCCAAGTGCGGCCAGTCCTGCCAACGGGTTATTACCCAGCTTACCCATCTGAAACAACCATTGAGAATCCACCCAGTCAACACACTGTCAAATATCCCTGCCAATTTTTCTCTACCGTCGGTCCCGCTTTAGCACTCGATTTCTCACTATTTATTCGACGACCCTTTCTCGTCTCGATAAGGGCGACAAAAAAGCACGTGACCTCCTCGACAGATTCACTCGTATCTATGCGTCATTAGGTCAGATCATTTTTTTACTATCTTTTTTTGTTCACGTCAATCCACAAAAGCTTCGATCATTGAATACGACGACGCTATCGGTAACGACCGCGCGCACTGATAAGGCGTATCAATTTTGTGATTAATAGGACTTAAGTTGGATGCACGTTTTTTTTTCTCTGTACAAACTTTGTAATTGCGTGTGCGAGGAATTAGAAAAAAAATTTTCGACCTTTTGTTTAAGCTTTCAACTATTTTTCTATTTTTGGGTAAAAACGATTGTGAGCGACAAGGACTACATGAGATTCGTGACAGTGACGTCAGTTGAATGATGACTTTATATTTGAGTATATTGTGTCGATGATTTGAACAGTTCAATAGCAATGTACAATAACAATAATCTGGCATTTCATATGGAACAGCGGAAACCTAGATGGAGGTTCTCAGGATGATCATTCAGATCGGTTGGATCAATGGCCTGGGGTCAATTCTCTATAGCCAATCCCCGTACAGGAAGACCAAAGTATAGAAACAATGCTATCCTGACGCTTCACCCTGGTCTTACTTGGTACAGAGTGAAACGGGGGAGAAACTTCCGGTTTACAGAGGTACCGAGAGCTAATGACGATGAAAAATCCGAAAAAAAACGAGGGATCGAAAGTCAAAAGCAAAAATAAAAAAAAATCAATATTGAAACTGAATATTGACGAAAAATTGACAATGAATATACGAGGATAGCGAATAAATTCGCATGCACCTACAGAAGCGTGCCCGTCTCGAGCAGTGAGAAAATCCGAAAATTTGCAAGAAAAAAAAATCCAAAAACTATAAAAATTTTAAGAAATACTTCTAAAAAAATCGAGTGGACCACTATCGGTCATCCAATAAAATCCTCTACGTGCTTTCTCTCCCCATTGTACAAATGAGATTGTTCTAAGAATGAACGTAAAGGAATGAAATCAAAATAGGGAGACAGACAAGACAAAAACATACGTATTTCCATCCTAATCCGGATATGGCAAATCTAATAAAAACCGGAAAATCGACGGTCAACGTAAATACGATTTCCGGTCTTGATTACCTATGTACTAGTATAAAATACCTAATGTATATGAAAACATATGATACGAGAGAGTCTCTCTCGTGGACCCACGTGTCAATATAGACACGTGTATTTCATAGGTTTAAAAAAATGGTAATGGCAGCCCACCCTGCCACGCGCAAACTCCTCGATAACACCGCGTACACACGCTAATTGTACAGGTCAATACAAAAGCCATGCGTTTTCTCATTTAATTATTTCATGAGTGTCCGTGAGTGTGTAGTGTTCCGGGTCGGGCGTCAAATTTGAAAATACAACGGTGACAGTGATAGAACAAAAAATGGTCAAAAATTTTCAAAAAAAAAATAAAAAATCACGAAAGAGCATATACGAACGAATGAATCTCAAAAGAAGAAAATATAGAAAAAAAAACAAAGTCACGTAAAATACATTAAGTGTGAAAACGTGAGCAAAGTAATTGGAGAGGCTGAAGGACCATAATGAGAAGATAAGCTTATTACGTTGAAAGCTTCGGGGCTTTTCGCAAGTGACCTATATGTAGTATACGTATAGCAAAGGTTATACGAGTTTGCAATCACAATGACTACTGATAACACTTAGCGAAATTAATAAGCTCTTATCTCTCGGATATAATAAAGCGAAAAAGTGGGGCAGTAATAAATTTTTTAAACGCCGTTAACGGTACTTCAAATTTTTGAGATTAACAGCTGAAAACGCTGGAGAGCAGGGGGGGGAGGTGGGAGATGGGTGAGTAAGTATCCTATTAAAACAGTATGTGCGATTATGACAGGACAGGCGGAAGAGGATACGAGACAATGATAAAGGGTACCGGAAGTGAACTATAGACTATGAGAGCTGAATCGAAAATTTTTTTTTTTTAATTTGAAAATTAGAAACAAGAGTATTAGAGCAATACGTGTGAAAAATCGAAAGGTTTAAAGAATTACGTTTGTATACAGAGAATAATAGTCGTATGTAGAGAGAGCCCAATTAATTAACGTATTTCTACCCTATGTGTGCTACGCATGCGGTCTTCTATGCATTGTTTCAAGATATGTCCCTGTGATTGTTGAACTGGATTACAGCAAAGAAATTAAGGGGAGAAAGAAAGAGAAAGAAAGTGTAAAAAAAGCAAAGTGTAAAAAAAAGCGGTGGAAAAATGATATTTATCAAGAGATATCAGGTATTAGTATTTTTAGTTTCAAAAATATCGTCCAACCAATTCCCCCCTGAATACGCCGTAAAAGAAACGCGGGACGGTGTTATAGTTTCAAAGTGCGGATGAAAATTCTCTTTATGGTTTGCGGCCCATAGAGAATGAGATAGTTGAGTATGTAGATTGTTTGTTTGTTTGTTTGCGCGCGCGCGCGCGCGCGCGTGTGTGTGTGTGTGTGTGTGTGTGTGTGTGTGTGTGTGTGTGTGTGTGTGTGTGTGTGTGTGTGTGTGTGTGTGTGTGTGTGTGTGTGTGTGTGTGTGTGTGTGTGTGTGTGTGTGTGTGTGTGTGTGTGTGTGTGTGTGTGTGTGTGTGTGTGTGTGAGAGA
>NW_014332826.1:30472-49910 GCF_000341935.2 Cephus cinctus
GAGAGAGAGAGAGAGAGAGAGAGAGAGAGAGAGAGAGAGAGAGAGAGAGAGAGAGAGTGAACAGAGACAGATGAATAGAGTCAGGATGGATCGAGTAGATTTAATAATTCAAAATGTCAACCGCGACGAGCGACCGCGACGTTTGCTTTTCGCTCGGTCGCTCGACGCACAAAAAGCGTCGCTAATTAGCAAACAGTCGGCTTTGCGCGACGAGAACCGGTTAATTATGTTTGCGATTTGTCGCGGTTCGCGAGCGGTCGCGTCTGGACGAGATATCGGCGATGATTTTTAATGACAATAATTAGTAACGCGAATCCGTAAATTCCGACCTAGAAGGAGCGACGGACCAGAAGGCAGGTAAAACGATTTTCCTATAGTTGGCGCCCTTCCTTCTTTTCCTTCCGTTTTTCTATTTTCTTTTATCGAGCAACCCAACAACCAACAAGAGAGAGAATCGTCGAGGCATCCTTAACAATATTCGTTTATCCGTTTCGCCGACAGAGCGCGCGCGCATCTCCTGGGTTCATTCGACGAGTCGATTTGCGGATTTTCATGCAGCCACGTGGATTCGTTCATCCTATCAGTCTTACGGCAGCCGAACCTTCGGATGTCTTTTTTTTTGTAACAAACATAAATCACACTGTGAAAAATACTTAACGCGATTACGTATCTCAAAGGCGAAACCATAGAAATCCGCAATTCGAAAAAGCGTACAAGCACTCATGCTAAGCAGGCTCGTTATTCGCATATGAAATTCGGATTTCTGTACCCTTGGCAAATTATTTATCGATTTTCATGCCTGAAGGACTGTTCAAAATTTCATATGCAAATTTGGTAGAGTACAGGGAAGGACGGCATCTCCATTACGTGGTCTTCGCTTCCGGATGCTCGTTAGATCCATTTTTTTTTTTCTTTTCATCAGCCGTCCGGACACGTGGAAAAACTCAATCTCGAATACCGTCATCCCCCGTGCTTGAACATATGCACCAGCTCTGACGCGAGATACGAAATCTTCTGAATTCCATTGATGAACTTTCATCTATCTTCTCGAGACGAAAAGGTAGGAAATATATATTTTTTTTTTCACTATCACTTCTCGGATGCTCTGCGTAGAGATGGTGCTAGAAAATTATCGAGCTATGCGAGTATACAGAATCAAACAAGTACAAGAACAATAGGACAGCATTGGAAGACATAGAAAAAAGACATACAAATGAAAGTACAAGCAAAGACAGACGTACAACGTGCGGATGAAGAGAAGCAAAGCTCACGTGGACGTGATATCAAGTAAAGAGAGTGTCGAGTTAACAAATATTTATCATTGTGAAAAAAAAAAATAATTGACACTCCCGTTATACTGATATAACGTGTGCGTGAAAAGTTACGACGGAGACATGGCCAGCTGCGTTTTTCTCCCCAAAACAAAAAAAAAAAAAAAAAAAAAAAAAAAAAAAAAAAAAAAAAAAAAAAAAAAAAAAAAAAAAGAAAAAGAAAAAGGAACAAGACGCATAGCATAATTTCCCTTGTTATTATTTTTCAATGAAAGCAAACTTTTCCCAAGAATAAAAAGAAAGTCTTGTTCTTAAAAGTAGATCCGCGCAGCGTGGTGCCGGAAGTTGGACTATCGAGCAAAAAGCTATGAGCGAGGTAAGAGGTTATATGGAGTGATAGGTAAACCGGAAGTTGGGATAGGAGCAGGCGGCCTATAGAATCCGTATGGGGGGGGGGGGCATTCCGATACACGTGAGGAAAACGTTACTACGTCCTGACCACGGGGTATAGCCATTTAAACGTTTCTTCAAAATACATATAATATTCGGTATCCAAAAAAAAAATATTACATTAAATTACTCGAAATTGCATTCAGAGCTGAATTCGATCGGATTTCCGAATGATTAGCATGTAACCACCGGTAGTGGATGTTATTCCAGCGATTACATAGAGATAGCATCTATCAAAAAGTTTAAAAAATATTACACTGAATCGTCTCATTTAAGAAAAATTTGCATCAACTGATACGCGAATGATTGTATGGAAAGCTTGTCCGTGCATATAAACTCGAATGTACTATACTTTCCTCTAAGGTTAGGAGACTAAGGTTAAAAGAGGTCAATTTAAGTTAGGCTATCCGCCGTGGCACAAGGAAAAGTTTAATAGCGGATTGACTTTGAGAAGTATCTCCTATGTCAGCTGTGTGTCGTGTGTCTCTGAAAAAGACGTGTGTAATAATAGTTGACGGAATTACGGGGTCTCAAGTGAGGGTCTGACGGTGATGGTGGTGGTGGTGGTGGTGATAGTGAACAGTGATAATGGTAGGTGGTGATGGTGGTCTCGGGGAACGGTGGGTCACGAAAAACAAAAGACTTACGGCGTCTGCCACGAGGTGTGCGGGCGGGAGGGCTGCCTGCAAGTGTCCACTCTTCAGCAGGGGGTCGGCGAGGCCTGCCACGCTGGCGTGTAAGGGGCTCGGGTGTAGGGGATGATGGGCCGAGGTAAGATGGGCAGGGAGCATGGGATGTCCGTGAGAAGCGGCAAAGGGGGAGGAGGGGTGGGCCGCGAAGGGCGAAGTAGTCAAAGTTTGGGTGTTGAGCGAGGGGGGCGCAGGCCCGGCAGGGGGGGCGGGCAATGGCAATACTGTACTTACGTCCGAGTGGGCGGGCACCGCGTAATTACCCTGGATGGTGTAGGCTTGCCCACCAGCCAGGATCACTGGCCCACCAACTTGGGGTTTGGGGCGATAAGGGATCGTGGCGCCTTTGGGAGGGGACTGAAAACAGAATAAATAAAATAAATATGAGTCTTCGGTTAGTACAATATCTAATGTATAATTTTGTTTAACTATCTGTCCACCTTCTAACAAAGGTATCGCTACTAGTAGTATAAGAGCACGTGAACAGTGAGCCAGGTAATGGACCTCGTGATCGGACCCGAGTACCTGACACAAGGTGCGTACCTCTAGCATGACGCAGCAAATGTGATAGATGCATTGCGTAATGGCCTCGCTCGTTCCCGATATGGTGACGGCTCGTTCCGTCGAGTTGGGAAGCATCTCCGAGGCGACCTGAATCGACGCACCGGTCACCTCTCGAATTTCCTTTATCTTCGAGCCTCCCTTGCCGATAAGGGAACCGCACTGGGATGCCGGGACGATGAGTCTCAGGGTGATCGGCGGTCTTGGAACGCCGCCGCCGCCTCCGGCGCCGCTTCCCTGAATGTCATGGAACTGCGAGCACCATTCCTCGAATTTCTTGCATATCAGCGTAAACGCCTTGAAGATGGAGTTCGTCGGGCCCGTGACGGTAACTATACGTTCTGGGCAGGAGCCATCGGAGATGTTGATCTTGGCGCCGGACTGTTTTTCACAGAAGACACGATACATTAGTTACTCGTATTACTCGCTGGATGGAAGGAATCTCAACGTTATATCTATTATGCTGCGTATTCTGCGCATTGAGTGAACTTACTTCCTCGCGGAACCTCTTCACGATCTCTCCCTTCTTTCCGATAATGCTGCCGACCTCCTGAAATCAAAAAATAATATTTTATACTCATGACAATTTTTTTTCGAGCTTTTCAGGGTCGTTAAAGAACAAAAAAAAAGGCGATTGTCGACGTAGCTTGAGACGCCTACAGCTATGAATAGTTCGACCACTAAGAAATATATTAAAACTGTACAGGTTTGCGCTCTCATCCAACTGTCTCTCGAACGCATCTGACCCCCGATAATGTCAGCTATGCCTAGACCACCAGGTATGTGCTTCCTCTAAACTTATTGTTAGATGGAGCCAAGTTGAGGTCGATCAAATGCCAGCAAATGTCCTGGTGGATCTTACACCGAAGTATCATGGTAGCCAAGGAAAATCAAGTTTTATGTACATTCATCCGTAAGTGACCTAGGTAAACTTCATTTGACGAAAGTATTTATAATCCATTCGAGCAAGAGAGAAAAAACAATCGATGCCACCTGTATAAATGATACAGGAGCAAACTCGACTTATCGTCTTCTTCGATTCTATGAAATTTTTATGTCGCACGTGAGTGCGAGAGAGACGAAGCGATTTGCCATAACGCGCGCAAGAAAGAGACAGACGGATCGAAGACGACAAGAACAAACAACACAACGAAGAGAGGAATTTCCTACGAAGGAGGACTTATCTTTGCTGAATCAGCAACGCGCAAAACAATATCAGGGTTGTTTCAATATGAACACACTCAGGTTTTTAAACAACTATGTACTCTCGTCAGAATTCTGCTGTACTCTTACTCCACATGCTGTCGCTTCTCGCTACAACTGTTACTTGGGAAGACTTTTCTATGGCTTGCGCCGTCCCAGCCACTGACATCCATAAACTTTCTGGGTACCCTTTAATATTTTTTTTTCTTGCTCTCTTTTTCTACGTTTTACGTACTATACGTAAACTCGTATTCGCTTCTACGTTCAACTTTCGGTCCTAATTAAGTCGACTAACGTTACAATGGACGCTTACAGTCCATTTTTCTTACTGCAACAATACACCGGATCTTCTTTCTCTTGTGTTAGTTCCTCGATCCCTTCCTTGCATTTTGTTTTCCTTTCTTTTGTTATCCTTTCGCTTCCATCCATTTCCTTGCTTCTTCCTCGTGATCTCTCACAGTCAGTACCGACCAAGGTAGTGCCTTTCGACGAGAGAACAATATTGATCTCAGTACATAGCGGGTGCGTTTACTCGAAACGTTGAAACGAACAGTATTGTCTTTATCGTTAGACTGCCAGTTTGTGTATACACGTCGTATTCAGTTTTATGTATAGAAAACATATTACATACCTAAATATGTTTATATACAACAGTTGCAATATTGAGACAAAAAAGGGAATATTGAAAAACAATTAATTATCCTTTGATATGGGACTCTAACATAAATACATACAGTCCTGTGTAAGCTGGGAATTGTTTGATCTTTTTTTTTTTTGACTGTTTGAGAAAATCTGTATAGTCTGCAGGTCTGCGTGTTCTCTCACTCGTTATAGGATTAGCTGAATTTTCCATGGGCTTTATCGTTATTAGGGAATATCACGAGAATGCTACCGCTTGAGAAACCTGCCACTTTACCACATTCCTTGGATCATTACTAAAGAGAGAAACGGAGCCGGATGTCACAGTAGCGAAAAGCATCGTCGGCAGAACAAGAAGAAGCCGAAGAGGCTTAAGAGATGAAGAGACAGAAGAAAGAAAGAAAAAAGGAAAAAAGAAGAAGAAGTGGAGGAAGTGACTGGAAGTCAGCCAATTATTGAGGTACCCAGGAGTCTCGCGAAACTTACGAGATCGAGGTCACGGCTCAAGAATCGACCCGGCACACGCGGCTCGAGGGGAATGGCCGCGCGCTGATTGGTCGAAAAAAAAATGGATGAAAATGGCGAGAATCGAAAGGCGCAGGAGCGTAGTAAAAATTTGACTGGTATAATGGGGATGGCAGGAAGAGAGCGAACGCAATTCGGTATTGGAGAATCGGTTGGCCGACGGCCCTGGCTCTGATCCAGCCTGCTGGAACCCATGAAGTTCCCAAGATACATGTAGGTAGACCCACGTTGAAGATAAATAGGAACTTTTCGTGGATCAAAAGGAAGAACGAAGAAGATAAGACACGTAGGAGATACATTGGCATCAGCCGTACTGAGGAAGAAAAATGGTGGTTAAGAGACTTTGAAGTGCCCTGGCTTGTCTTTTGATTTGTACAGTCTCCAGGAGCTATCCGCGTAGCAAGACGCGAGCATGCGCCAGGAATTCCTTGCCAATTGGCAGATTCTACAGAGGCAGGGTTATCTGTGCAAGGAGCTCGGGGGAAAAAAAATGCAGAAGAGACGGCGAAAAACAAACCAAAGAAAATGGTACGAGGTCTCGTTTGGGGACTGTCGTCGCGTCGACTTCCCGCGAGGCTCTTCCTAAAGCTACGTACGTAATTGAAACGATAATGGAATCGCGATCAGCATCGGGCCGAACGATTGGCCGTCGGCGCTGGCCGAAGTCCAGTCCGCGTCACTTGGTGGCTACTTTGTCAGACATAATACTCGTAGCCAAAAATGCAGCCAGACGTATTCACTTCACCCGTGGAAACGTATTGCAACCAGGAATGAAAAGATTCGAACGATCCGCAGACTCCTCGCATATTTGTACAGTACCAATGACAAAATTCCTTGGCAGGTCGGCCGAGCCAGGCAAAGAATAGGGAATAGAGAATTTAAAATCTCCGTGTCGTGGATGTCTGATACGTAAAACGTGAAGCGCAAAGGGTTCTAAAATGTCAGGAAGCCCCGCGCCATCGAGAGGTAAAAACATGTGACGTAATGAGATTTGACATGGAAGCACTTCAGACAAGTCGGGGGCGACCGAGGGTCTTGCCAGGGGCGTATATGCGAAGCCCTTCAAGGGTGTGCAGTAAGGGAAGAAGAATAGAGGATGGCGAGTAAGGGGGGCCGGCGAACGAGGTGAATTTTGAGACGAGGAGTATCGTTCAGATATGCAGAAACGTGCAATAATTTCCGTGGCGCACTTCAGCACGATCCGCGAGGAGGCCACGGCGCGTACGTAGGAAGCTTGGTTTACGTCTGCGTTGAGGCCAATCTCAAGATGCCCAATGATACCTCGTAGGTCAGGGAATGGAAGAGTAGGAAGATCAAGAACCTAGACAAAGAGAGAAACATTATTCAACGTGGAATCTAAATTCTTGGCAATGGTCACGGTATTGGCCACCGTCATACCAAGTAACATCATCGTTCCTTACGGCCGCAGATAAGAGTTTTGATTATCCATCCTCGTCCTGAAGGAATCCTGTCCGATACCTGCCTCGACAAATCGTACTCACCAGGTATCCAGAGTGTCCATGACCCGAGTCAATAATATAAATCGGTCAGACGTAATCCGTGCCAAGAGAGTAGAAACTCTGAATCACAGGTTTATATTTTGCTTCTCGAACCCATCGACATCGCCACTAAACTCAAACTAAAAGCTTAAATCTAATTTTAATGGGTCCGGATGACGTTTACTTATAAGGATATGTTGAGCGGTCCCTTAGGAACCGGTGATCCATACCTTGCCTTGCATGATGAGGCGAATTGTCAATGTGACCGACGGATCGTCGTTCAGCATTGGCTTGCTGTCCATACCGTCCATGGCTGCGTCTATCACGAGTTCACGGATCTGATTGTTGCGGCTGGCTTTCGCAGAATTGACTGGAACCAGGGGAGCGGACGAGGACAAGGAGGATAAGGGAGAGGTTAGGCGAGTGATTTTGGCTGGGGGACACTCGGGGGACGTGCTTCTTAAATGCTCCCAGGTAGGCTCAGACTTTACACTGTAAACATGAGAGAAAAACAATATTAATATTCTCCACTCCCATTGAAAACATGATAGTTAACACGAGCTCTTGTATCCCAGAGCTGTGTACAATAATAAATATGGCGCACCAGGTAGGAGAGCCAGTATCGTCGGTAGAAGGCAATGAAATTGTCAGTTATAGTAAGAGGCTCTAATCTATTCCCACCTATAGTCTAGACAATACTATGCCGTGCTACGGTACCCAATAGAACTGTATAGTAGCTCTACCTGAAGACTCTGGTTGGGATTATTTCAGTACCTACCAGGTAATCTACGATCACCAGGTGCTCCCTACCAAAAAAAAAAAGGTTTACTGTACCCATGAAACAAGAATTATTCGTGAATCGGGTGAAAATGACAAACCGACAATAGTAACTGTAATCCCAACCGATTTCTCTGTGCACATTTTAAGTGCATTGTCAGTGCCTCGACCATGGCGAGATATAGTGCAGCTGATGATTCAATAGACAATTTTCCCGTACGGTACGACGTAGTAAGTCGCACGACTTTTGTTTATTAGTTTATACGAAGCTCGTTATCAAGGACCGAGAGAACGTCGTTACTCGTTGATTTTACCGGCGATTGAGAACCGATTAAGAAACAATGACGAATGAGGAAACAAAGGCTTTGAAAAAAAAAAGTAAAAAAAGAAAGCAAACAGAAAAATAGACGGCGTGCAAAAGATGCTCTGACGTAAAGATACACAGAGGGGACGAGGAGACACGAGGAGGTAGAGAGCGCGGAGCGAGGGAAAGGGAAAGAGAGTCATGAGAGAAAGAGAGCCATAAGGGTAGGTGAGAGCGTTAGAGAGAGAAAGAGGGAAAAAAGCGGGTCGCAGAGCGAGGCACGGATCGATTGTAACCACGGAGAACGCGTGACGTCGTGAATTTTCTAACGTTAAAGTCGCCTGGAAAACTGTAAGACATATAGGTATACATGGGCAAGGCGTATTCTGCGTTGCATGCATGCACACGCAGTGACGCCAACCGCGCATGTACTACGTGAGCCAAAGAAAAATATTTTGCGCGGCCCCGAGAGGAAGAGAGAGAGAGAAAAGGAACGGTTTACCGTTCCCACCATAGCAATCTACGAACGGAACATTCGGCGTTGTCGTTTTTCATTCCGATAATGCTAATTACCCTCGCGTACCACAAGCCAGGGCCAATTGAATATTGCCGGCAGTTTTATAAGCTCCTATGTGCATCGCAGTACATAACCTCACTTCCGCTCGAATCCATATCTCGTCTTCCCTGTGCCCCTTGCATCTGCCTGCGAACGATGCAAAAGTACAAAGGGACAGACGTGCATGGACGGGTTTCTGACTCTGGTCCGTTATTACAGAAGCACTCACACACATTAAAAAGACTCATAGAGACAGAGGAATGTTATACGCGTATCTCAGACGTGACGTAGAAACGTGTTTTTAGAGCGTGTTAATGCAGAGTGCGTACTGTCGCGTTGTACGGTGGAATTTCTGATGGAAACGGCTCGTGAGCCTTAAAGTTCGACGATACGAAAACTGGATTTTTGCGTCCCGCCGGTTGTCGAATAAAGGCGCACGGGTGTCTAAGAGAAAGAAAGAGAGAGAGAGAGAGAGAGAAAGAGAATATGGCTGATGCGGGTTGGAAAGAATGAGAAATAAATGGCGCATGAACCGGCCTCGGGTACAGGAGCACGTTGCTGTTGAAAATAGAATTTATTCGTAGTCGCGACGTACGAGCTTTTCTACGCGCGGCATATTATTCTTACTTCGTATGCAAGAGAAACCTGAAGTACGCCGTGTGTGTTACGAGGATATAATGTTCAGATATGAGAATGACAAAGAATTTTCGCGCCTACGACAATGTCCCGGTATATTGTGCAGGATAAGGAAAGCACATAGGGAACGAGAGAGGATAGAAAGAGAGAGAAAGAGAAAGAGAGAGAGAGAGAGAGAGAGAGAGAGAGAGAGAGAGAGAGAGAGAGAGAGAGAGAGGTGTAGACGTCTGGCGTGGGCAAACTTTGAAACGTTGTTTGTTCGAAGCCTAGAGCGATAACCATTCTGATAATGTCGCGCTGACACGATACGATGTGAATTCAGCTTGAGAACTCAACGAGAAAATGTCGGTGAGGTATCATAGCCGTAGTAGGTTACAGAGTGGACGGTTATTTATCGCAAGAGGCAAACAGAAATGGCGTGTGCGTTCCGGCTTTACCGTACTCCGATATGAACAAATGGTGTCTGTAACGGGGTAAAAAAAAAAGAAGAAAAGAAAAAAATATGCGTACATTGAACCGAAAGAAAGGCGAAAACTAGATTTTCGACTCGTATTATCGTATATGCTAAACACCATGGTAAACTCTACTAGACGGAAACGGATATATGCTAAATGCTCAAAATTTATTAAATATTATTTTTTGTTCTCATTTCGTGCACTTGGATTATTCTTTTCAAAACATTATAGTCTATGAGCAGAAATTACATAAAAAATGATATAATCCAAGGCCTGAACGTGTCGATCGAAGGCGTGCTTCGGTCACGGAGAAACGTCGACCATTTTCCACTGGTTCGCGATAACTACTCTTGCTCTCTCTCTCTCTCTCTCTCTCTCTCTCTCTCTCTCTCCCTCTCTCTCTCTCTGTTTCTCTCACTCACTCTCTTTACGAGAGTGCACGAGACCCGTAGGAGGACGCCATGCGGAAGCAGTAATTTTTCCATGAGAGACGCGAGGATGATTTTCTTTTAGCATGGCAAGGAGAAATTACGGGAGTTCCACAAATTTACACGAGGATTAGTAACCGTTCACTTCCACTTGCGAGGGCATCTCCACTAGACGATAGAATATATATATTCTCAGAATCGAATGCGACGCCTCGCCAATTATATTTGCCAATAACGACAGGCGTAACGATACCACGTAATTATTTTAAGTGTGGAAACAGTACAGGGTGCTACGTAGTCTCATAATAAAATCGCAAAGTTTTTCGATGCCGGCGGCGTGCTTCGATTTTAACCACAGAACACCAGTGCTCGCTCTCGTACGCGTATTCATTCTGGTAGAACGTAATTTTTCTCTGTATAACGTAGGTTTTACGTGTCGTTTTTAATGATTTTTTTTACCTAAAGGCACTCCTCAGTCATCGGGACAAATTCCGGACCGCCTCATCGGCACAGCACTCCGTGTACGAACAGGAAAAAAGCACTACACTACGCGACACGAGAAAACAGCACCACCTCGGCGGAACGCGAACAGTTCTGTCTCGTCGATGAGCGGCGCTACATGCGGCGTTGTTGCGTGTACGCTGCCGACTGGTGGCGCCACCTAAAATGGCTTCCCTCCAGTGGAAAAGCACCGATGTGCGGCGACGCCATTGTTGCACTGTTGACGGTTCCGTTACTACGCTAGTCAAAAGAAACCCGGGAGTATTCAAATGAGACTACCACCAAATCAACTGTGTTAATACTATACATTAACTTATATTAAAAGAGTGACAATTTAAGAGATAAATAAAATTATTTATGTATCCACTTAAAACGCTATACAATTAATATGTGGATGACAAAATTAAGCGTTATGACAAATCGTTCCAATAATGATACTCGGAATGAATATCTTCCTGGTTCTGTTGAATGTAAAGAATGATACAAATTACATGACAGTTTGGCACGTTCAATATTGTGTGTACGTTGAACGTATTTTTCCTCTTCTATTCTATTCTGCACTGTGCCTACGGAGCCAAAGTCGTGTATACAGTGCCTTCATTTTTTAATAAAGCAAACACGTGAAATTCTATTCTCGTGTTAGATATTTACTTATTGCATAATAACGTGTTAGCTCGTTACTTGTGAGAAACTCCCACGAGCTAAGAATTTCCGAACCCGTTCGCTTCTGGGCGTTGAAACTTTTCCTGCGGTTTCAAGGACGATAATGAAATAGGTCAACAAGTGGATATGTACTGCTAATGTGAAAAGATATATATAAGTATACGTTTTAATGTTTCGGTGAAATTGTTCATATCCATGCGACAATACCTTCTCTCTAGCTAGTCTGTGTTACTATATTAGATTTTATCTAGATATCCAATAAAATCCTAATATCAATCAAAAACTAATATTTATAAATTCCTATTTCAAAAAATGTTAGCCCTTTCGAGAATATTCTGTGGAAAATCGAGACTTGATTAATGACAAATACGATACATCTGCGATATACGCTTACAGTAACAGCAAACGGTACCCGAGAGTAGACCGTGGACTGGGACGTTCATTTTTCCCAAAGTGGACCGTCGATTAATTAGCGGAACCGCTTTGAGGGGGATTTGAAGGATAAATGGGTATAACGAGCAGGCGAGCGAGACGAAATCATTAGCATCCTATTGGAAGGAGGTACAGGACCGCAGATAAACGAGATCATGTACATACATACGTACGTATAAATACGCACGTAAAAAAAAACATAACTAATCTAGTACGTATATGAGAAAACAATAAAAATTATCGTTTACGAGCTGACGAAGTAGCGAAAGCACGACGTCAAGCGTCTCTAAACAGGTTAAAAAGAAAAAGAAAGAATATAAAGAAAAATTGTCCTGAGATATTCTACAAGCAAAAGAAATCTACAGTTACACCGCAACGGAAAAAAAATCTTAAGAGTCTTAGAAACCTATATAGACGATTTGTCAGTACTTGTCACACTCTCATTTTCAGAACGTTAAGAAAAGACCAAAAACGGACTCATACATACTGAAAGCCGGTGTTAATTCCGATTTACTCTTTGAATTCATTTGAATTTCTCGTGTGAATTCCTTAGTCATTGTCAACAGTTGCTCGAGCGATTAAATCCACATTCTGGATATCCAATAGAATTTCATTGTCGGTCGAGCCGGAAAGTCCTGAAACTCTAACGAAATCTCATCGGTACACGATCAAAGATTCCGGACACGTTTACTATTTCGCACTGACGCCTAAGGTAAACCGTTCTCGTAGCGACGGGATTAATTTAACGACATCGTATACAGGAGGGCGCTCGGTAAACCCGTGGCGCCGTACCGTGCGGATAAGATTGAAATTAACTCGCTACTCGAGCGTCGACAGTTTGGCTGTCAAGCGATACAACAGACAGACAAAGAGAGAGTGAGAGAGACGGCATCAAAGCTTCAGTACAAGACAATGAAATTGCGTGAGCATCCTCAAGGGAATTACGTGTTAACGTTCAGTGGAGATAGCGAAGTAAATCAAAAATGAAAATGACAAAGTGGTGCGTGTGACGTAATCGAAAATAGTTCTGACAGTAGCAGCACTAACTGTAGCTGCAGTAATGCCAGTACCTATGCTAAAACATAAGTTTGTACACGGTTATTGACGAATCGATAAACCGATAGGTCATAACCTATACATAGAAGTAGCTCGGAAGCTTACCGCTCTAGAAACGACGATTTGAACGAACGAAATTCACATCGGTCCGTTACACTTCTAACTCGGTTCTACTGAGCAGGAAGAAAAGGTAGAGAAAAAGAAAAAAAAACTAGTCAAATCACCCTGACAATCTTCACCCCATATTGGAGGTTAACCAGGAGTAAAATGAAGCGGGAAATTTAAAGGAGCCCCTTATACCTCACGTAAATGGAAGGTAATGGTCCTGCTTTACGTGTTTGTTAACCGTAAGTAAGTGTAGCGCATGCATTCAATGAGTACTCCCTAATAATCGGATTATTGAAACCATACATCTCTTGGTTTAGAGTAGCTTTTTTTGGCTTGAGAAAAATATTTTTTTATCTTATCTATAATGAACCCACTTTTTTTATATATTCCTACGACACTGTCCTCGTCTACTTTGGGTAAACTAATTGACGTTTTTAAAGTCACGCCGTTCGCCATTATGGCAATAATAATAGCTCGCCATGGGCAACGCCAGGAATTTAATTATCATTTTAGGCCGCGCGGAAAGCAATTATCGGAAATTCAGTTTGCGATGGTCAGCGGCACCACTTCCACGAGGATGCCAGAAGGGTTGGTGGGTGGCTGGGTTGTCTGGTAGAGGAAAAGTGAAGCTCGAACCAGTCTAGTCTAGGGATAATAGTGGTAGAACGTTAATTTTATACCAATTTCCCATTTTTTCATTATAATTTGAAAAAATTTTTGTTACATTCCTAGATCTCAGAAAGTTCTATGTATCAGCATACGTGCATTGCATATGTGCTCTCATAGTATTATACGCATTATATGTATATCTGTGTACATGGGAATTTTTAGAAAATAACGACCAGCATAACCTCTTGGTAATATTGTAAATGATTGACAGAAATACCAAGAGGATCTTCAGGCATTTATTGGACATCACGTAACCAACATCGAAATCCAGGAACAACATTCAGGAAAGCGTCGCATTTCCATGACGAGATATACGATGGAATAATTAGAAGCTTGAGAGTGTTCAATGAAAATTAACCAGTCAGGTTGAAAGACGATCTGGAGTGGCTAAAGAGGACAGCGTCGATCGTACTCTTTAATTAACCGATAAAGACGATTTACTAGAGTGACCCTTTCATCAAGTAAGTTACCTGTCTATATCTATATACGTATACCAAATAGAGTAGTAATGTCGCCTTAATTAACAGTTTGCAAAAGTCTTCAATGAGAAATGGAGACAGTCGTCAAGTGTTAAATAATTTTCTACTTTCACAGTTCTCCAATGTCTTATTCTTAAAAGACCCTTTACTATAACCTCTTTATTTTATTTTTTATTCCTAAATGATTAATCTTCTCCTAGGTCTGTGTCTATGATTTATGCACGTATACTTTGGCCAAATGAAAATGACGATAATGCTACGTCGATAAGGAAGTTCACTGCTTTACGATTTGAAAGCCCATCGACCGTTGGGATGGATGGTTTCCGGTTTACCTAGAGTTTCTATAGAAAAACCCACAGACGGGTTCAGGACAAAACAGGAGAAAAGGCAAATACAGTCTGGCCAAGATGCGAATATAGAGTTGAGAGGGAGAATTGAGATGGTTTTCATGAAAGTTTCACCGTCTGTATTTTGTCGTGGAAAATTCCTTCCAATTCGAATCCGCCATTTTCTGTTTTTAAGGTTCAAAGTTCCTTGCCAATATCAGTGGCATCCATTTTCAGAGAAACTCTTAGGAATGACCCTTTAACAGGAATTTCTGATAACGTGCAAGAGGAAGATAGGAATACGAGGACTATTACTGTGAGGAATGAGTAAAAAAAAATAAAACTTAAGCTCAGTTCACAATTGGTGATCCGTTTGCCGCTAATTTGAGAGCTTGCAAAAATGTCCGTCATTGTTTTGCTTCATTTCAATTCACAGGGCTAATTGCGACCACGCGAATATCTGACGAACTCACAGAGGGACACAGGGAGTAGCCCGAGGCCCGGAAAACTCTTTCATCTGGTAGCCATTGTTCTCCTTCTCTCTCTTTCTCTTTCCTTTCACCCTTCCTCTACTTTCTCCTTGTATCCTAGTATCGTTAGTCTTATTCCATCCTTAGTCTAAAATCTCCACCGTCACATTCAATCCTAGAAAAAGAGTCTGTTGTTTAATCAGGCCTCGTTAGGTACTAACTACCCTCGCAAAAAAAAACAAGTTCCTATCCTAATATTTAATAACGCCAAAAACAACCCCTTATTTCTTTTCAAACCATGAAATCCAACTAGAATTACAAAAAATATATATAGAGGGATACTCAAAACTGTTCTATCAAATGAAGATAGTTTCATTATAAAAATTAATAATAATTAAATGAACGTTTTAACTTCAGGTGGTACAATAGTCCTCAATCACCATATATACTCATCGATAACTTAAATACTGTTCAAAGTTTCTACGATGAGCACTTGTATAACAAATATTTTTTTCACCAAGTAAGTTAAGAACAATCCAAGGGAATTAACTGAATCCTCAATGATCCACAAAAGAACACTAGGACTGTAAGGAAAAGTTTTAAGGTGCCTGATGCTATCAAACTGGCAGTTAGGAAGCAATCGACAAGACTGAAGAAGCTCAACCAATTTGCAAAGTACCAAGAAGTAGTTCTACTCAAGAAGGACAATCAACAAGAAAGTCATAGATACCTGTCACCGTCCAATAAGGATTGCAAGAATCCCTGAATATCCCATCCACATGGGAAAGTCCTAGGACTGCCTAGAGCCATCCATAAATCATGCAATTCGTGCGCCATTATAGTCAGGGTCCATCTGATGCTATTTCTCAAACCCATAAGGGGATAAAATAGTACTATTGGGATCTTAGAAATACGCCAAAGTGACGTTTGACCTATCCTAACCTAACGCGAGAACGACGTTGACAATACACAAAGCTTTATAACTTCATTTACAAGATTGAAACTAATAGAGTTCCATTAGGAAGACAAGACACACTAACCATTGCTAAAAGGATTTCCTATATACCTATACATACCATCAGATATGCCATCTTGATTTGATATTCTCAATATAATTTTCGACGCTCAATACTGGTTTAGACGTTCCAAGAATACAATTAATTGCAATTAATTAGTAATTATTGTCTATCTTGCCATTAATTAACATAGAATATTTGAGACAGTGGATTTTCTACCAGGCTATGGCAGAGAGCACTTCTCTGGTACGCACGTAGACGGATAGTAATTAAAACGTAATTAGTTTGGTTTGCTACGGTTCTCCATTAATTGAGCATTGACGTGTATCGTGTTTACGTCGTACGATGTGGATCCCGACTAAAGGTACGAATTGACGATTTGTCTGCGCTGTCGCTAACTCAATTGTAAACGGTGCGATTTGCGATTATCTTTCGAGGAAGCAGTAGGTGGTAGTTCGACGCAGACGTACAGTCCTACCAATGCCAGGAATACCAACGTACAGTGCATATAGAAACCAGACATCTAGTAATAAATCAATGACTGTTACTGGACAGACTCTTATTCGCCGTAAAAGCATACGCTAGAGAGGGCCGATTAATCGAAATAGGAATTACGTTATTCGCCTCAATATTCAAGAGATTGATTATACTTCCTAGTTATACGAAGAATCGAATTTCTATGACAGTTCGATACAATATTTATTATTTGATCTTACTCGATGATACCTGTCAATTTCGTTTCTTTTATCTACGATATAATGACTACTCCCTCAGGTGTGCGAAATTAGAAATCACCAAGGTCTAAGTCCCTACCCTCGAATCCATTGACCAGGATATCACCCTGGGGCTATTGACTTGATGAAAGACCCGAGTATATAGATCGTCACCAGCGTTACGACCAAAAAAACATTCCTCCATACTCTCACGTTCGAGTTCACTTTCTCTCTAGGTACCAAGGGTGGTTTCCTTACGACATATGAAGTAAGACGTCGGTTAAAGGAGTAGCTGGATCTTTTTATGCTGTACGCGATATAGATATATGCATATCCTACGTCATCGGGGAGGTCTCCATAGCGATAAACTAGGAAAGCAGATGCGATGCGGCACTTTCGGATGAGTTTGAATCTCACCCCCCCCCCTGCCGCGGTATTCGTATATCTGCATACGTGGTTACATATGTAATAAGTACATATATATATATATATATATGTTCTAGTCTTTCAGCAGCCAAGAGCTCATCTCGTCTCATCTCAAACTTGAGTTATTAAATTCGGCCCAGCTTCGAATTTCCGGAGGGAAAAAATTTCTTTTTCACCCTCCGGCGCCAGAATTCGTCGGAATCTATATATGCATACGGAGGGTTAGCTATAACGTGTATAGCTATGTATATATAGTATATTATATATATTATATTATATATATTATATACGTATGCGTAGATGCGTGGTCGTACATTAAACCCACGAAGGCCGTAACCAGTTAGGGTTGTGCTTCGGGCAGCATCCCTTTTTCTTCCACCAGGATGTCTGGCGAACGGTATATTTTGCCGTAAGGGTAGAAAGTTTTCCCGAGGAATTTTCACCGGCAGAGTGCTAACGTTCCTGAGTGAGTGGCTGTCAGCTCTTGGCGAAGTGGAAAGCCCAGGATAATGGTCAGCTGTCGTACCGTCGGACCGAACCGTAGAAAATAACGGGGTAGCGATGCGGTAAGGGTGAGAAAAAGGAATATCGATTGAGTTTCGTGGGTTGTTGCTTAATTTCCTGGTGTTTAGGAGGCTTGTTGTCGCTATGCTGTAATGTATGCTGTATAGGGTGGGGGTTGAGAGGAATTTTCGTATGTGTTTGGGGGGGTCCATAGCTACTGGTTGATATGATTAAATAGGGTAAAGAGGGTTGAATTGACAAGTTAGCCCACTGCCGCGTAAGATATCAAAAGATTGTTATTATTTGAGTATAATAATAATTATTTATTTTTCATATAGCTGCACTGAAGCTATAGTATATTGTTACAAGTTTTGTAAATTTTCTTCCAAAATTCATATCACGTCTCAACTTTCGTCGGTGTGGCTGAATATGAAATTCATGAGTGCTGATAGAATCTTCTTGTGTTTCTGGTATTTTCACAGCAAGTGGTCGCCATATGTAGAATGGAATTTCAACGACTTGACTGCGCAACAACTCTTAGTGAGACGGACATTAGAAAAAGGACCCCATGGAACGCGTATGGCTACCTATAGTATTTTATATATCATGCCGGTATATGTATATTGTAAACATAGCTCGGAATTGCCAACGGATTATATACGGATGGAGATTGTAGAAAAAAATGTGCAAATATATGCCTAAGTACGGTATTACGGAAAATATGAAAAAGTTTAATTCTAGTATATCGAGCTGCTCAGACAATGTGAATATTGCGAATTTCAATGATAATAATATGCGAATTCTCTAATAGAATTTTACGAGTCTTAGTCGATTACAATATCTTTATTTACCGTTGGACATAGATTTTTGCGCGAATCTTGATTAATTAGTATTTTATTTACTCTCAGGTGTACGATTCGCGTATTTACGTTAGGCTTGTTATTAAAATGATTCGTAATTAACGTGATGAAATGACAGCTGTCAATTTACGATTTTCAGGATTGATTCGAATATTGTGTACGTCGATCGATATAAGTATCGGCTGTTGATCTGTTATTTTCGTGTACGATCGAGGTGTCCGATCAGCTGTAAGAATCAGGGAGAAACTGATAAATTCGAGGAAATGAAAATGCCTCGGGTCTTTCCGGACGCTCTCGGCTCCTGTCGGGTAATAAGCGACGAGGACGCGAGCTTCGAGTGAAAAATGTAGTGGCGCTCCGGTTTCCCGAATATATATATATATACACGTGACAATTCAAAGGGAGTAAAAATAGAATGGGTTTGAGAGATTGCTGCTGGCAAATCGAAGACCGGAAGATAAGGGAAACGAATAGATACGAGGGTAACGGGTGGGAAAAGGAAAAGGAGTAAAGCAAAAAGAAAAGCGTATATTGATTGGAATTTCAGGCGATTACTTTCGTTCCTGAAAAATTGAGCGATGTCTTCTCCTTGCACTTTTGAAAGCCACCCTTCTCTTTTATCGTATCACCCGCATGAAAAGCGACCCTCCATCATTTTTGGTTCCCATATCTCATATTCCACCCCTGTTTTTATCTTCCAAATGACTTTTCAATTTCAAAAAAAAAAAGCGATCCATACCTCTCGATCATATCGATCTCATATCCCGCAGTGGATCTCAATTTTATCTCCACGGATAATCTTCGAATCACGTAATCGCACGTATATACCCTATTGAGAGTTTAATTCAAAAGCGATAAAAAAAAATCACGTAAAATTAATCGTCTGCAAAATTTGACTCTGTCAAGAAAAAAATTGATCAAGGGTTGAAGGGTGAATTGGCTTTGACACTTTGACGTGAACCCCGATTGGTTCTGTCACGCGATTAGATAGTAATGGCCGTTTTATATCCAGTATAAAATCTCGACAGACATTACGTAGGTAGCTGAACAGCCTAAAGGATGATAAAATAATAAAAGAAGAGTAAGCGTCGCGGCGCTGATCCTCTCGGAGGAAAGTGGATCTTCAATCTGGATTTTATTTATCTTACTCCCAAGCAACGTCCCGAGTTTCTTTGTTCTCCGTGAAATCGTTCTACAAAAGAAAAAAAAAAAAAAAAAAAAA
>NW_014332826.1:50058-51495 GCF_000341935.2 Cephus cinctus
AAATCGTTCTACAAAAAAAAAAAAAAAAAAAAAAAAAGTGAAACGACGGTGGCGCCGCGTAGCGGCAGACTTCGGCAACCCGCGAATAAAAATCTTCACGGGAACGAACAAATTAATTAAAGTTATTATCGACAAATTTTTTTTTCAATTTTCATTCCTCCAACCCTCCGACGTCTTATCGTACCTTATATAACTTCCACGAATCTTCCTCTCGTATCTTTTATTGTCCCCCCAGAGGAATTTTTGAATAAAAAATACGTCATACCCCCCATACCTTTACTATGAAATCCAGCATCCAGCTCCGAAGCTGTCATCGTCTGAGTGTACGTATCATCCATTTCGCCCTCAAAAATCTCCAGAATGATTAATCTGAATGACTTGGATAAGAATTGAGGGGATTACTTCGAGAAATATATTCCAGTTTATCGAACCGATATCCATCGATTCCGGATTCGTTACCAGCATCAAATCAGGTCGAGCGAAACGAAACTCTCCGATTAATGCCGAGTCTGTATTTGGAAAATAAAAAAATGTTTACCTGCAACCGCCCCCCTCCCATGGGATAACAAGAATGGCTCTTGGAGTGGTTGAGAAATATCGCTTCTATATTAGGGATAATTTGAATAATTGTCCCTAGGGACCCTAGACAATATTGAATACCCGAGAGAGAATTGGTAAAAATCATTTGAAATATTTTAAATATTCCGACAACGGAATACGAACTGTAGTTACGGTAACTGGTTAAATTTTTTTTTTTTTACTGAAAATACAAACTCTAACGAGTCGGAGATCCTTTAAAACGAATCCAACGTTTAGTTAAGGTCTCTGACCACCCGTTACCGATTTCCAAGTTCACTTTGAGGATGCCTCTTGCCAACGAATCCTACGTGTTAAATGCACCCGCAATTCGTTACAATGCTTCTCAGGCTTTCCTTACGGCGGAATAATATCCCTTCCTTGGCTTTAAAGGGGTTCATATATTTTTCATCCTTCTTGATGGTCATAATTCTAAAAGGGGGTCAATGTACATTGGAATGAAAGTATATATATAAAGTATGTCCATAAGATGAAACAGCCACCTTGAAAGTATTTAGTTATGCGTTAAGACATATGAGTTTTTTAATATCGATATTAGATACCTCTGAAACCACCCTCTTGCACCCTATCATCGCTAATAATTTTTTTAATCCGTCGAAAATTCGCATATACATATAAATCTATTGATATATCGTTTGCAAGTCGATTATTTCAATGATATACGCAAAGTGAATCCTCGTGAGGGGGTATAAAGGGTTGAAAAAAAGAGGGTACGATATTAGTAGTCCACTTGAACGGCCATCGGTTGAAATTGTCGAAAAATTGGCTATTCTCTAGTTATCCCAGCTTCCTCGGATACAGGTGGCGGAATATACATATATATACATAGACAAGATGAAT
>NW_014332826.1:51734-55276 GCF_000341935.2 Cephus cinctus
GGGGGAGGGCGAACTCTGGCAACGTCATAATTATGCATCTCGTTGCGCCCTCTCGAAAGTGCAGTCTGCGAGGGGTGAGTGCAGGAACGGGGAGAGTGGGTGGGTGGGGGGCTGGTTTCTGGATGGTTCGTGGATTCCAGGGAAGAGGGTTCGCTCTCGGGAGTGCAGTAGCCGTGGAAGGGGGTGAAAGGAGGGATGCACTTGAATGCATACGTGTTTTAAGAGAAAGGGGGGGGATGGGGTTCCCTCTCTAACGAAAGAGAGAGAACATAGACTCCGTCGCTTCTTACCTTTTGAACTCCCCGCGCACCCCCTCGCGGCCCTCAAACGAACCACCCTCGTCCCTTGGTCCATCGCAGTCCTTTAACGGGGCCCGAAATATCGCTTGGCTTCGCGCTGAATAGACTCCGCGGCTGAATGGCAGTGCCTACCCGAAGCTACATACCTAAACCTCTTTCCAGCCCTTCGCGGTACTAAGTACCAGCCCCTGTTCACAATATCTCAACGTGTAGCCATTCACGAGAGCATCAGATTTATGGTCCCCCATAGCGACGTATATTTGTCATATTATTATTAATGCCGTGTAAGGTGCCCCTCGTGTTGACTTTAACGACGAACAAACAGCAACCCCGATGGGACATCTTTTTTGCCCTTCCTTAAGGGTGTCTCTGGGAGTTAAAATCTGAAAAAAAATTTAGACCCTCGCACACACCCCGAGCGACGTGAAAATTTCTGGACAGTGCAAAGAGATCTTGAATTTCATCTAAACAGGCCTTGTATGTCTTTATGGGATAGCGTGAGTATTTTTACAGGAGGTCAAAGGTCAAGGGTAAATCAAGGATTCGCTTAAGGTATGTTACTAGGATTTAGGTCTGTAAGTAGCGGAGTTAACGGGGGATGATATTCGTTCGAGGACCGGACGAGCTTGGGGTAGGTACAGGTGTAGGTCGAGGCTCGTAAGTCTCTACAGGGATGAGAAAAGGCTGGACCAGGTCTAGCTCGAAGCTCTAAATGAGACCTGGTAATGGGAATCGTATATACGGAAGTGGTGCTAGATGAGGGTAGTGTCTCAGGCCGTAGCAGGGAGCAGACTGCGGATGTACGCAGAGTGGAATTATTTGGAGGGGGGGTCGTCGGGACCAAGTCAATGGATGCCGCAGGAACGAGGAGTCGTCATCCCCTGCGTGGCATTCCCCGTGAATGTTAATTGCTTGATTTAGCCGTCCACTCGAGGCGCCCCCTAACCCTCGCCCTCTGACCCCGTCCCCGCGGCGTAATTGCCACGCGCAAAGGTCGCCCTCTTTAAACGAGTCGATGAATTATTCGCGGCTAGCCAGCTAATTTGCAACCAGCAATACTAATCCAAGGGGTGAAATTCACCAGCACTCGAGATTCCTCGAGCTCCTTTCCGATCCTGCCTTTAGGTATCCCCCAGTAACGTATCAGGGTTCAGCGTGTTCTTCGGTCATCCCTCATAGACGCTGAGACGCCTTTGAGACTGTTATCCAGATATGGCTTCCGTACCAACGCTTTTACAACTTGCTCGACATTTTCTTGTCATCCAATTCAGGATTAGATATTTCCACCCTCTATGCTCTTCGGGGGGATGATGGATGAGCCAAATCAGCCACGTGCGTGACCACCGGCAAGAGACGATCGCTCAACCGGTTCCACAAATCACCCTCGAGGCAGCCCGAGCACACCCTCAGAAAGGGGTAAGTTATACGAGGAAAAGTTTCCTTCAGCCCCAGAGGGCGTTTTGCGCCGTCAAGAGACTACGGGCTAGAAATAATTCTCCAGGTCAGCAGCCGCGCCACAAGCTCCAGACCGTCAGGCTCAGAATTTCGTTGGGGACTCTAAGAAATACAAGCCACGCAGGATTTAAGGTATAAACTCTTGATAGAACTACAATTACAGGATCCAATTACCCGGCCACTCATATAAACATAGTATACAGAACATACGCATGTCAAAGCAGACAGAGAATTTCTCGCCGGGCAAATAGACGTGTTAGCTTACCGCATCATCGGATGTACTTCCGCAACTCAATATGTAACTCCCTGTTATTCTGCTTGTCCTGCTCTCTACTCCTGCCTGGCATATCAGGTAAACACGCCTACGTGTAAAATTTCATCAACGCGGTTTAATCTCTCTCCGCGTAGACGAGCACGCGACCGTGCCTCAGACAATTAATTGGAGCACAATACGAAAGCGATAATGCTGATAGAAAATTATATTCGAAACGTGCCGAGCGACGCGCGCGCCATCTGTCGGCAGACGGATGTAGCTCGTAGTCAGTCGAAAGATACCTAATGGTAAATTTCATGTATCATATTGTCAAAGAACAAAAATATGGACTATAAATAACGTTGAAGCCAGTTCATAACAAGTTGCATCCCTAGAGGGGGGGGGGTTGATTTTAAAGATACAGAAGGGGAAAGAGATATAGATCGAGTGTACGCTTCAATAACACGAACAAGTTACACTTCTTATTCTATATATAAGGAATGAAAAAGACTGGGGTGAATATAGCTAGACGTAGGTTATCAAGCAGGAAAGCGTAAGGGTATTCGTTTTTGTTTTCTCTTAGGTCTTGAGATTATCATGATTTACCCTCAGACTGTACTTGTTGGTTTATCTGCTAACGAGCTGAGAAAAAAGAAGCTTCTTACTCTGAGGATGGCAATTAAATGACTAAAGCTGCGACGTCTCGCTTGGGAAATACGTGCCAGGTAGCACGTAGATCATGTATAGGAGAATCGCGGAAGCGGTAAATTCGCTATGGGTTTGTAAATGAAATAGGTTACAAATCACAAAGTTTCGAGAGCAGAATGTATAGTACGAAGAGCCAGTTCAAATTCAATTTCAATTTACACCGAAATTCCCCAACCGCTACGTTATGCGGATAGATGTGTAAATTTAACTTCCGGCTAACTGTGTTATCAGCAGAAAATAAAAAGAACGAGATATCAAAAAACGTGATTTGTGTAAGATCCGAGATTTAAAAATTTGACTGTCTTAAAAAATGCGTGTGTCGAATTACTGTTTATCATTGTATTTTCTTTTTGTTTCCCTACGATTTAGTAAACTTTCACGAATTCTCAATTTTTTTCATTACAAACAAGAACAGACTGATATGGTGGAACGCCGAAGTAGGGAGAAACGAAGAAAAAGAGACGAAAAAAAAAGGGAAATAAATCAGCAGACAAAAGAATAAAGGAGCCAAGAGAATGGCACGGCTCGAATCGATCGTCCAGTATATCTACCCTTGTTATTTTTAACTTCCCTCAAAGTGCAACTCCGGCTGACGAAGGGGGATGAAAATTCTACGTAGCCGCCGAACTCTCGAGTAACTTTGAATTTACAATTTTACCCACCTTCCTAGGGAATTCACCCGGTTTCACCCCAAAACCACCCGCTCATCTTCAGCCCCCTTGTTCCCGACCTACCCCCTGCTTACGCCCTTTACTACCCGTGTACTAGAATAACGGGGAAACTATAGCACTGCACCTGTCTACCACAGGGGCGCGGGGAGGGGGGGG
>NW_014332826.1:55549-61795 GCF_000341935.2 Cephus cinctus
GGGGCGGGGGGGGGGGGGGGGAGGTCACCTCGTACACGTCGAACTCGTACGAATTAATTATTTATCAAACAAATAAAATTACCTACTTCATCCCTTATTCTCCTGCATTTCCCACGCGCTGTTTCCGACTCCACTGCCTTCGTTCGTCTTTGAAATCAGAAGGGCGCAATCGAGCGAGCGAAGGGCATACTTCGTTCAACAAGAAGAAGACGGACAACCACCGGAAGTCGTACGTAGACGCCGGAAGTCGACGAAAGAGAAAAAAAAAGAAGAAACGTAAATAAAAGCGAGAAAAAAGAAAAAGTAAACGAGGAGGAGAAAGATTGTTAAGGGATGACTGCTGTGAGAAGTTGTAAGAACGAGGGTGGAATATTAATTATAAGAGGGAATTACAATTAGAAGAGCTGTACGAGTTCGCATCCCTTAAAGTTGTCAAATTAGTCGAAAAAAAAAAGAATCTCGACCTTTGCCCCCTGGGCCTTATCAGAGTCTTGGCCTCTCGAATATTCTGTTTAATTTACTCGAAATTCACTCTTATTTCACGGTGCAACGCCCATCACCCCTTACCCCGTTTCTCGCCACTTTTTCCCGCCATCCCCTATCGTTCACGAGTATGCGCAACGAGCTGTCCCATATTTTAACGATAGCTCCATAACGTATTACAAAAAATTATTATTGAAGTCCAGAAAATATTTTCATATAATTTGCTTTACTACTTTTACTTTTTTACCCCTTGAAATCCGATTGTTTCATTCTCTGTCGGTCGCGTATATAGGAATTTCATATAAATTACGTGCGCAGGGGTTTTCGGTTTATTATATATGCACACACTATATAAAGGGGCAAGCAAAGTTTCCTATAGGACGACCAGGGATTCCATTGCCTGATTGATATGTGTCAGGACTGCCGCATGCACCATTGCCCGTCGAGTAATTGTAGGCGATCTGACTGTAGGCGTTATACGTTCCTGCTTGTCGTATTGGCGTATCGCATCAAATGCGCCTGTACATACAAGTGCGATTCGAATGGCAGAGCCTGGCGGGATGTCTGGAAATCACTGAAAGATTCTATTCGCTTTAGCATCTCCGTAAGCAAAGCATGAAGTTCTGACGTATAAAGAGCGCCTGAGTGAATAACGTGAAAAAGGGGTAGAAATAAAAAAAAAAAAAAAAAAAAAATAATTTGCCATCCAAAATTACTTGACGAATTATCCAAAATTCTGCTGTCTCAAAAGTGCGTACGACAGAGTAAAATAAGAGGGAAAAGTTCAGTGGCGGGAAATTCAACTGCTGCAATTAAGGGTGTAATCCTCGAGTACGGGTTTTTATGGGCTAGGGGAGTATAAAGAAATAAAAAAAATGTTCATTACAGTGCGACAAGGCATGCCGGGTCGGACTCTTAACGTACTTTTAATGCCCTCTCACCTCGACCTACCCTCTCCTTACGAGAACGAGTGACTGGGGTGGGTCACGAGGCGGTGAAGAAAGACGGAGACCTTTGAAAAGCGCACAGAGATAACAGCCCGAAACGCGAGGTTGGCGCAGCGCAGGGCCATTAGGGGGTTGACAGGGTTTGGTAAAAGCGGCGCAAGGGTGTTATCAGTCGATCGCATCCCCCTTGAAGGGAGGGGAGGGGGGGTTCGAGCACTTAGCGACTGGGTTCTCGTGAATTCTATAGGTCACTTTGGCTACCCCCCTTCTCGGAGCAAATGACCAATTTCAATAATATATACGAATCCCTGATTTACTGTAAATTACAGATCGACGCGAGGCCCTGCCGGCCGATAGCTCGCGAAATGTAGAAATCGTTTAAGGCCACCAAGAGAGAGATAAAAAAAGGGGAATGATGACCTTGTAAAAAAGAGAAAAAAAAATCGAGTGCTCGTAGTCCAGCGTTATACCGTTAAATCTACGATTTCTTTTGCTTGCTCTCCAACCCCTATCCATCCGCCGAGGTCCCATAAGCACGTAGAGGCTGGAGCTCTGTAGGTAAGTACAAACTAAGAGTGGAGGGTGGAGTCAGAAGTGTTTTAGCGGTTCACGGTTGGTACGTATAAGTCTCAGTGCCGGAACAGGTTAGGAAAGGCACTTTACCCCTCAGTTCCCAATCCCTGCGACCTATGACCCGTACCGCACGTACAGTTTAACCCAAGCGCCGTCCAACCGCCCACTGTACCATGTATAATGTTCGCCTAGGTACACCTTCGGCCTTTAAATTTTCCCTGTTTTACTTTCTTTCTTCCATTCCCTTTCTTCTACCTTTTCGCAGTCCCTTTCATCGTGCGAATCCTCAAGAATCCGACATTTGCAGTTTACGCTGCAAGAGGGTTGCCAACCTCGTCCACGTCCTCCTCGGGACTTTCCTGAAGAGTCGCGAGAATCGGGTCAATGTTTTTTTTTTTTATTTTAAGGGGGGGATTGATACTATTTTATTTTTTACATTTATTTTTTTTTTCTTTTTTTAATCGACTTTCAACACTCTTCGACCTGACCTACCCTTCCGTCCGTACCACGTCCAATCCCAGCGACTCAACCCCTTCGGCTTGACGGTATTGTTTGTCGAGCGGCTATTCACGACGGGGTTAATTAGTCCGCGCTCCAGTTAGTGAAAATTGAATCCAAACAACCAACTACGTTGGTTTATTTACTATTTATTACTTCGGATACAGACCGCTAATAATAACCAATTACCAGGCACGCGACGCTCCTTTAATTAGCCTCCTACTCGTTGACGTCGACCTAGTCATTGTCTTACGGTGCTTCCAGCAATTGCTTCCTTTCACGTTCTCGGTCTTTACCACTGTATTTGCCAGAAAATTACCTAAATATGTACTTCGCGCATAACGCGTCTTGAGAGGTTAACGATAGCCACCCCTCCGGCACCCCTTCTTGTCGTTGCTACCATAAATTTTAAAGAATTTCATTAGCAGTCAAAAATACTAGAAAAAATTTTTTTGTATCATTCATTCAACCTTTCTCGGTATCATCCCTGATCCGGACAGAGACGCAACCATCGGACTTTAATATTCAACGATCGGCGCCCTCTTGCACTACTATCCATGGATATTTCACGTTTACCCCGAATATCAATTACCAGCACGGCGATATTCAACGAGCCACAAACCAGCCCGACGTCGAATTGGTAATCAATAGACTTGTCTCCTCGTGTACCGCGATAGAAACAGACGAGGGAGGATCCGGGCAGGAGGCAAGTTCGACCTTTAGATTTTTTTTCGATTTTCGATTTTCACCATTCAATACCGTTTTGTATCGCATCGGCTCTCCCTCTCTCGCTGTCCTCGTCTAATTTCTTCCTGACTCCCACCCCGCGCTCGAATTCATCCGCCCTGTCCGGCAGCTCGGATTTTCCCTTTTCCAGCGGCAAAAGCCGCTTCGAGCGGGACCGGCCATATTTGACAGGTAAATAAATTGAAATTCACCGCGGACGGACGGAATTGCCGGGAATTGTACTTTGGCCGAAGACACGGAGCGCGTTTATTCATGGGTTCGATGAAAATTCACGTGAGCCAGAGGGGGGTGTATGAAAACGATTGAAAAATGAAAGAGGGGGGTTGAAAATAAAAAACTTATCCAATCCCACACGATGTATCGATTCTGATCGAATCGATCGTCATAGATCCTGGATCCTGTGAAATTCCTTCGTGGACACAAGCGTCCTCCTGATCCACACGCCGCGAACCAAAAGTGTCTTCAGAGTTCAATATACGCTGGAACGAACAACCCCATACGTTCTTAGCATTAAGTTAGGGCCATACAAGGAATGCAACGTGACCAGGAGCAACGAAGGATCCTTAATGATCACCCTGAACTTGAGACGTCGCGAACCCTGGTCACCCTTCGCGTGCCGTCTGCACCCTGAAACCCTTCAACAGATACGAAGCTTTCCTAAAGTTTTACCCCATTCTCGAACAATCATCCCCCATTCGCTGAACAATCCAACCCCCGAACACGCCTGACGTAGCCACGTGCAGCGGTGGACAGAGCCGAGCCAGGATATCCTGTACTACGGGGGATGATTTAGCGACCATGGCATTTAACGATTTACGTAAGAAGGGCAAGAGGGTCGTACGGGGGTCGGTTGATGAGTTCACGAAATTCTAACATTAGTTTCTAGGGTAGACTAGGTGCCGTGAGCTTCGGCATACGAAGCCTGGAATCTATTTTGCTATTCCGATCCTATTAGCGAATAGGAGGAGACAAAAGTATTGATCACTCGTTGGTTGAGGTTGGTATGAGTTGGAATCAGGGTGGTATAGAAGGAGGGGGGTAGGGGTTGACTGAGGCAGTTCAGGCTGACGAAGGGGATGATGCCGTTTCGAGAGTAGGCACCGAGGACGGAGGAAGCCCGAACGGGTCTTGATGTGGGTTAGGGGTGTGGGGGAGGCTGAAGAAGGGAGATAAAGGGTGAGAATCTCGAGCTTCGAGGTGCCGAGGGGGATGTAAGAGAGAGAGAGATAGAGAGAGAGAGAGAGAGAGAGAGAGAGAGAGAGAGAGAGAGAAAAATGAACGAGCGGAAGACGTACGAGAGTGAGCGAGCAAGTGAGTGAACTACTGAGTTTCCATTGAAATTACCGACGCCGCATATTAATGCTGCAGCATAAATCCCTGAGCTGGCTTTGCTAACCGCCTAGATTTACGGGGAGTTCGGGCATCTACGGTTATATCCTGCGTAGCTATGGTTAGACATAGAGTGGCCTATCCGGTTGGCACTTGGATAAACATACGATATATAGTACAAAAAATGTATGCTATATGTATAAATACGTATAGCCATCCCATATATCACGTATAGAGGCCCGTACAATAGGATAGCATCACCATTGCCGTGACACTCCTGAAATCCGCAAATACCGAACAACGACTTTGAATGAATAGCTGACGCACCTTGACTCCCCGTACTGGGCAAAATAGTAAGTGGGAAGAAAGAATGCTAATTACTCATAAATTTATATATTTTATCCAGATTTCCAGATTGTCTATTAATTCGTATTACTAGCTCGGCGTCAAGTAAAATTTGAGTATATCGATTGAAATCATCTGTAATTATTGATAGCGTTTTCCTGGTTGTATAATTCTGATAAATTTTTTTTTTAACGCGCATTATGACTCCCCGCCATGTTTCTTTGTTCGGAATTGAATCCAGGTCAACTTGAAAAAAAAAAAAAGGAAAAAGTTGGCGATATCGATCGTCGCAACATCGCGCGACTTAATGCGTTCGCCATCGGGTATACGTATCCTCGTTGACGCCGCGAATAGAAACGCGCTATGAGATCGTTTATACCGTGAGCTCTTTCTTTGTCTATCTCTCGTTGCTTTTGCTATTCCTTTCTCTCTCTCGCTCATTGTACGACTAGGCTGACGTCGCTCTTTGTCAGATTCTCTCTGAAGCATCACACGAATGTGCTAAAGCTTTTAATGCACTTCATGTTCTCGCACAGGACGATACCACCTATGGTATATTCATCCCGCGTTAGCAATCACCGACTATCTTTCCATCTTCCTTTGCACGTGCACGACGCGAGCGTCGCGACGTCGCCTGACAGAAAGAAATCCCGCGCATATCTCTCTGGAGAGGCCCTCGCTGAGCCGTGTCGCGGGAAGAGTCTGGCTGTTACTGCCTCTCGGAGGGGTTCGACGAGAAAGATCCAGATGGAAAGGAAAAAAGGTAAAAAACGGGAAAAAAAAGAAAGTAGTTAAAAATGCAGGAAACATTAGGGAGTCACGAGAGAAAAAATAATACGTAAAAGTAGTCAAAGCTAGTAAACAGTCAGACATGACGACGAAGTTTTCCTCAATGTAAATTAATAGGGGTTGAAGCCTGGTCGATGGGTAAAGAGACAAGATTTAACTTCGAAGTAGGAAAAGTGATTAAGAAAAATGGGAGAAAAATTCGTGAAATAAATTTCTCCGAAAAATAACACCCCCCTTCCTCCCTCCCTCTTCTTCAGCTTTATTAGACAGTCATATATCTACAGCCACGACAGGGTGCATAAGAATTTTTGCTAATTAAACTGTTTACGGAAACTCGTTTTAACCCACGATTTGTTGGGGAAGTTATCCCAAGCGATTTATTCGTTGTGAATGGGGATCGCGACTAAATCGGAGCACAGGGGATGGAGAAGCATGAACCTCGTCTTGCTCCGTCCGAGGGGTTGGAGAGAGAGAGAGAGAGAGAGAGAAAGAGAGAGAGAGGGGGAGAGGGGGGGAGAGGGAGAGGGGGAGGGGG